>NC_060280.1:56335214-56405207 GCF_021613505.1 Equus quagga | reverse complement strand
AAAGTTAAAAATAGAAATACCTTATGACCCAGCCATCCCACTACTGGATATCTATCCTAAGAACCTGAAATCAGAAATCCCAAGAGTCCCTTGCACCCTTGTGTTCATCGCAGCATTATTTACAATAGCCAAGACGTGGAACCAACCTAAATGCCCAGAAACTGATGATTGGATAAAGAAGATATGGTATATATACACATGGAATACTACTCAGCCATAAAAAAGGACAAAATTGGTCCATTGGCAGCAACATGGATGGACCTCGAGGGTATTATGTTACGCGAAATAAGCCAGACAGAGAAAGACGAACTCTATATGACTCCACTCATAGGTGGAAGTTAGCATATAGACAAGGAGAACTGATCGGTGGTTACCAGGGAAAAGGGGGGGTGAGAGGAGGGCACAAAGTGGGAAGTGGTGTACCTACAACATGACTAACAATAATGTACAACTGAAATCTCACAAGGTTGTAATCTACCATAATCTTAATAAAAAAAAAAAGCAAAAAAAAATATATGTGATAAACACTCAAGCAACAACTAAAATAGCATAACAAAAGTTTATAGCTATTTAGCCAAAAAGAAAATGAAATGAAATAATAGTAAAATGCTCAGTTAGTCTCAGAGAAGGCAGAAAGAGAAAAAAGTGGTCAAAGAATGGGTGGAATATATAGAAGACGGCTATCAGGATGGTCTGTTTAAAGCCATAGATATTTGAAAACCACATTAAATATAAATGTTCTAAACATTCTAATCAAAAGATAGAGATTGTCAGATTAGATAAAAAAGACATTATATGCTGCCTCTAGGAAACCTACGAGAAACTTTAAATATAAAAACACAGCTAGGTAAAAAGTGCTAAAACGAATGATCACAATATATATGCCACAATAACCCTAAGTTAGGGAAAGCTGCCATGCTCATTCTAGATTTAGACAAATTAGACTTCAAAGCAAAGAATATAACCTGGGATAAAGAGGGTAATTTCACAGTGTCACAAAGGGTCAATTTATCAAGAGGACATAAGATTCCTAAATGTTTGTGTACCTAATAACACAGCTCCAAAATAAATAAAGCAAAAACTGATAAAACAGAAAGCAATTGACAAATCCGCAATTATTGTTGGATATTTTAACACCTCATCTCAATAATTAATAAAACAAGTGGGCAAAAAATCAATATGTAAAGACTTGAGCAATACTATTGACCACCTCAACCTGTGTCGTTTATAAATTGCTCTGCCAATCAACAAATACTTTTCAAGTGCACACAAACACTTATTAGGATAGACCATATTTGGGGCCATAAAACAAGTCTGAATACATTTTAAAGTAGTCAAGTCATATTAAGGATGTTCTCTGAACAAAATTAAATTAAATTAAATAAGTATCCACCAACAAAAATATATAGGAAAAAACCTACAATATTGAAAAAAAAACCCCAAATAACAAACAAACAAACAAAAAAACCTGAGCTCATGGATATACAGAATAGATTGGTGGTTGCCCAAGACAGGGGCTGGAGGGTGGGCAAAATGGGTGAAGGGGGTCAAAAGGTACAAATTTCCAGTTATAAAATGAGTAAGTCAGGGGGATGTAACGTACAGCATGGTGACTATAGTTAACAATACTGTATTTTATGTTTGAAAGTAGCTAGGAGAGTGGATCTTGAAAGTTATCATGAGGAGAAAAAAATTGTAACTATGTATGTTGATAGATGTTAACAAGACTTATTGTGTTGATCATTTTGCAATATATAAAAATATCAAATCATCACTGGACCCATTAGTGAACTGAAATCTCAGGGCAAACTGCCACCCCAAAATCTGGATAGATAGACTCATCCAGAAAGATGCAGAAACCAAAATCTCCTTACCTGGAAGAGAAACCACTAAGAGCCATAAACTCTGGTAGGAACATTTAAATGGTAATTTTGATGAATTGATGGAGGCTGTGCATGGACTTGCATAAGAGTAAGAAATTCCTGGGGCCACAGTCTTAAGGGCCCCCAACACTTATATTTAGTCATTAGGGTAATACAAATTAAAACCACAATGAGATGCCACTATGCAGTTACTAAAACGGCTAAAATTAAAAATACTGTCCATATCAAGGGTTGATGAGTATGTGGATGAATTGGAACTCTCATACACTGTTAGTAAGAATGTAAAATTGTAAACCACTTTGGAAAACAGGAAATTAAAAAAAAAGTAAATATATACCTTCTATATTACCCCAACATTCCATTCCTAGGTGTTTTCCCAAGAAAAATGGAAGCATATGTCTAGACAAAGACTTGTACAAGAATATTCTTAGCAGCTTTATTTATAATAGCTCCAAACTGAAAACTACTCCTGGCCAAAGCAAGTGAACTGATAAACTGTAGTACATTCATACAATGTTATTCTACTCAGAAATAAAAAGAAACCCACAACTGATAGAAAAAAATAAAAGTATAGGTGAATCTTAAAATCACTACAGTCCAATGAAAGAGTCAACAAAAGTACATAATCTATGATTCCATTTATATGAGGATCTAGAAAATGTAAACTATTCTACAGTGGCGGAAAGCAGATCAGTGGTTACCTGGGGAGGAGGGGATGTGGTGTGGGTCAGGAGGAAGGGATTACAGAGTGGCACAGGAAACTCTTTTGGGTGATGAATATGTTAATTAAGTTGATTACAGTAAAAGTTTCATGGGTGCATAATATGTCAAAATTTGTCAAATTGTACACTTTAATCATGTGAATTTTACATCAATTATACCTTAACAAAGCTGTTCAAAAATTACTGGTCTAGGACTGGTGAAACCTTTGGAGCCTTATAGTAGAAAAGCAGAACTTTCTAGAAGAGACACTTCTAAAATCTAGAGTACTTGATGCTGTCCAGGAAAAAATATCTTTAGAAGAAAAACAGCTCACAATAATAAAAAATTATAAACCATTCTGTGAAAAATAACGAATATATTAAGCAGTAAATTAGATATAATTAAGCAGAATTAATGAGCCAAAATGGCACTACAAAAAAATCATTCAGAGAACAGAATAAAGTGACTGAAAATATTAAAGAGTGATTAAGAGACATGGAAAACATTTTAGAATAGATATGAGAGATAATATAGAAAGAAGTAATGGCTAAGAATTTCCCATAAATTAAGAACTTATTAGATGAATAAAAATAAATAGAAACCTAGACCCATTATAGTGAAAAAAAAGGTAAGTTATGTGAAGAAGTACCAATTAGTTTGACACCAAAGTTCTTATCAATCAAACAATAGTAGACAGGGTATATTGGAATAATATATTAAAAATGCTGAGTGAAAAATTACTGTCATCTGAGGATTCTATACATGTCTAAACTACTTTTTCAAGAATAAGAGTAAAAAAAAAAAGACAAAGACTGAGAGAGCTTACTAATCACAGATCAACCTTTACTGAAAAATCTATTAAAATCATACTTCAGGAAGAGGAAAATTGAATAAAGAAAAGAATGCAGAAGTACCAAACTGAGTAAAGAAATTAGTCAACATAATTAAATCTAAATTCAGCTGACTGTAGAAAACAATATCGCTAATACTGGTTAATTTGAGTATTTTAAAAAATAAGATAGAAATAGAATTCTGTACAAAAATATAGCATGGAAGCTGTGGAAGAGCAAAGCAAGGATTTCAACGTCAGAAAAATCTGCTTATTTAATTCACTGAATTTAAACATATAAAACAAAAAAAATGACCATTTCAGTGGCTACAGATAAGGCATTTCATAAAAATATAACAACCTTTCACGTAATAAACTAATGGCAAACTGGGACTAGAAGGTGATGTTCTCAATTTGATGAGGTATAATCTGTACAAGAGCAGCAGTGAATATCACATGTAATGATGAATTTTCTTTGAGCGCTCTCATTATAGTCAGACAGCAACAAAACAAGAATGCTTATTATTGTTACTCCTGTTACTGGTCCTAGGCATTGGATAAGTAAAATTTATGGTTAAAAACCAATGAAAC
Source organism: Equus quagga (assembly GCF_021613505.1). Lineage (NCBI taxonomy): Eukaryota > Metazoa > Chordata > Mammalia > Perissodactyla > Equidae > Equus > Equus quagga. Next base: position 56,401,202 of record NC_060280.1, on the reverse strand, counting down.
AAAATTGTCATTATTTGCAGACTATATGAATGTCTGCATAGGAAATCCAAGATACTCGACACATTATTAGAATTAAGAGAATATGGTGAAATTTCTTGACAGAAGCTTTATGTAAAATCATATTACATTCTTATACACCAGAAAAATTAAAAATAATTTTAAAAGGTTGATATCTACAATGATAATAAAACTATAAGATACTTGGGAAAAAACTTAAAATAGTGTACTATTTGTCCAAAAATAGATTAATAGAATAGAATAGAGTTTGGACACAGGCCCACATATTTATTGAAACTTGGTATATGAACGGTGGCACCTGGAGGGAGATCGGCACACTTTAAACTATGTGTAGGGGCAGAGGCCATGCAGGAGGACGCGAAGTGAAATGGGTCTGTACTTCTAGTCCGCAGCAATAAGTGCAGGAACTGGATAAGCAGAAGGTGGCAAAACCTCCTGAACCCGATTTGGTTCAGAGAAGCAGAGGAGGTGGGACTATAAAAAGAACGACGCAGACAAGCCATGTTTGCAGGAAATAGTCTAGTATTTTAACTCTATCTGTAGTGTTAATATCAATGTTCACATTCATTAAATCTGGGAAGTGTTTGTCATATTATTCCTGTATTATTCTTTATGTTTAAAATATAAAAACAAGAACAAAAGGGCTCAACATTAATGACTAATGTTATATTTAGATGGAAAGCCAAATGAGCTATTGGCACAATTCCCTCACATTGACATCAGTACGGAATAGCAGTAACTTGCATGTTTGCAAGCTAGCATATATTTCCATCCAGAGGTGGTTGAATCCCATGGGACTCAGATTACAAATTAGATGTGGATACATAGAGGGTGCTTATATAAGAAGTATTCAATGATTTTGGTGGTTGTTCTGTTCATTATGAAAACATACTACAGGGAAAGAGATTTTTAGTTTTGATGAACAAATATTTTGTGAACCATGATTATGACTAAAGAAACAAGAGCTATGTATCAAGGAAGATTAGATTTGCTACGCAGATAAGAGGTTGTAGCTGAATGTGTATCTACACAAGGCTTCTTCATTCAGAGGATAAGTGGTATCTGTACTGTATCTCTTGTTATTGGCTCACTATTAATGGTAATAGCAATATGATAAATGTCAGCCACTGAGCCTGACTTTTCACCATCTTATGCAATGTCATATCCAGATACTTTGGGACTTGAAGCTTATATAATTTTGAGAACCCTCAAATATTATGAAATTACAAATACAAAATAAATTAGAAGCTAAATTAATATTTATCTCTTGTTTTCATATTCATTATCTAAATATTCTTAGATATTGTGATTCTTTTCCTGAGCTTCATGATTTTGAGCTTCAGAAGCTTTAATTTTTTTTTAAATTACAAGAATTTATGACATTTTGAAGTTTCGGCCTGCTTGCAGTTAGACACTGATAATATAATATTGGGCATATTTAAAAATAAAATCACATTCACATGCTGTAACAGAGCATGAAGAAATAATTTTCAGACCTAAATGCCTTCAAAGGAATCCAGTTACTTCCACCTCCAAAGTTGGAGTATTCAATCTTTTGGCATATGAACACCATGTTTTTATCTATTTAATATCTTCTGGAATCCTGAAAATAGTCAGCAGTAAGAAGGTTCTCCATAGTTTCTGAGTTCACATTCCATCTTAGAATACAAAAGTATCTGGGAAAAAAGACACTAGACACTGTTATTCCCAATATTGTATTATTTTGAGTTTAGATTTTTAATTTTGTAGAAGTAAAAACTAAAATGTGAAAGTTGACATGAGTGAAGCCATATTAAAATAGAGCCATGGGCTGGCCTGGTGGTGTAGTGCATGTTCCGCTTCAGTAGCCCAGGGTTCGTGGGTTTGGATCCTGGGTGTGGACCTATGCACTGCTTCTCAAGCCACGCTGTGGTAGGCATCCCACATATAAAGTAGAGGAAGATGGGCACGGATGTTGGCTTAGGGCCAGTCTTCCTCAGCAAAAAGAGGAGAATTGGTGGCAGATGTTAGCTCAGGGCTAATCTTCTTCAAAAAAAAAAAAATTAAAAAATAGAGCCAGAGCAGCCATTTCAGATGAATTGCCTTGCACGTCGTGTATTCTTTATCTTCCAAACTGGACCAAACTGTCAACGTTTCAAGAAGTCAGTGAGGACAAGAATATCCTGTCTGTGAGAACTGATGGAACTGGAATTTGTTAATGACCAAATTGCTAACTGATCAAAGAAGTACAGTTCTAGCCTTTTGCCTGATGACTGAATCTCAAGCCAATCTATGAAGTGCAAACCTAGCCCTACCTCATCCAGCACCAATGAACTCTTTTTTAATACAACTTACCTCATCTTCCTCCCTTTTCCCCATAAAATCCCTGCGTCCCTCTCCTGTAACTGGGACACTGTTTGGGTTTCTACCTGAATCTGTACTCCTCAAATTGCACTTCTTTGATCCCACATAAATGCTTTGCCTCTTAAACTGTTTTCTGTTTTTCTAGGTTGACAAAGAAAAGAAACCTCCTATGATTAGAAACAACCTGCGGTTTTAGCTCTCACTGATCTGTATAGAAACATATTACCTTCCCTCTTACTGAAACAATATTGTTATTAAAATATTATTAATAGGTAAAAAGTATGCTTTTATCATTTAAATGTTTTATTCTCATAACATTTTTACCTAAAATTTTTATTGAAGATATATGTACAAATGTCTGTTTAATGATCCAATTTTTCCGTTTTAGATCCAATGATCTAAAATTTTGAGAAACATTCTCTAAGTTTCTTGTGGCCCCTGAGAGATTAAGACCCACTCAACTAAAGACTGAATTAAAGGTTTATCAGGTGACTCAATGGAAGAACCGTGCTCAACAGGACGTAATGGATGAAGACATTCTTACCCAATGAGTCTCTCTTTTGGAGAGATGAAATCCACGTAGAGGAAAGGCAAAAGGAAGGGTTAGGTGGAGAGAAACTAGGTAGTGGAAGTGAAAGTGTGCAGAGAAAATGATAAGCTATGACACAGACACAGGAAAGACATTAGAATATGGAGTAACAGACCTTGTTTCTGAGAAATGACGAGCTTACTGGGGCAGAGCTGCTGTGGGGGTCACTGGAGGGATTTAGTTATTCTGAGTGGTGATGAATGATGCCTGTTCCCCCCAGTCCTGGAGCATGACTGCTGAGAGGGCTTCTTGTCTTACTCATTGTTGTGACTTTGTTAAATTCACATTGGTCAAGTAGAGTCCCAGGGTGTCTGACAGGTTGAACAAAGACCACAAGGAATTAAAATAGAGAAGTTTATTACTCACAGGTCCTGGAGGAGGTACAGGGCATACCTCAAGGGGCTATAGGGGGTGGTCAAAGCAGCAGAGCAGGCAGAGAGAGCCTGGCAGGACCCAGGGCATGCCTTTACTACCATCTGCAAGTGAAGTGTTCTGGGGTTCCCATGCAAAGGCCAGATTGGTCAGTTCAAACTAAAAAGAGCTGGGTTTTGGTAAACTTCACAGAGGTCTTCTCTTAGAGATGCACAGGTCCTGGGAGGTGAGTACATTTGCTTGTGACTCTGTGGGCTTTATCTAGGGCGTGCACTGGAGGGATGGGCCATTGTCAGGTCAAGGGCCCTGCAGGCCCCTTGGCCACGCAAAATGGACGTCGAGGCAGCGATATTATGGAGGAGTTTATTATGGTGAATTCTCAACATTCACCCTTTTCTATTCCAATATTCCCGTTACTTCAGAGTGACTGGTCCTTGCAATTAAATAGAGCCTATTTAATACAGAATAATTCTAATGATTAAAGCAATTCTCTTAAAAATCATCATTTTGTGATGAAGCATGCCATGTTTGCAACCTCTATTTTCTTTCCAACTTTTTCTTTCCTCATTCAGTTCAGAATTTTGCTTTTATCTAGTAGACCACTAAGGAAATCTGTTGTCATTCTAGTGAGTTAAGGAAGTGCTAAATTGATTTAAAATTAAAGATTAGAGTTTAAACTGAAGACTAATGAACCTGAATCCAAAGGGGCTTTTGTGTATAACAGTGTTATGTATTAGCTGATGTTAAATTAACTGCAGTCATGTGTAAAATGGCCAAGGGCAGAAGAAGGACAATCTTAGAACATCATGAGATAATAAAACATTGCATTTATAACAATAAGTGATTATATTACGTCTAGTTTGATATGGAAGGAATTTTAGAGAGAGCGAGAGCAATTATTAAAACTGGTCTTTGATCAGGGTATGAAAGTTAAAAGCAATTATTAAAAACTACATCCTTCCATCCTTTCCCTTTGTGAACTCAGATTAGAGATAATCTACAGACACATGAATGTAAACAATATATGAAGGGTCCCATTCCAGAGTAATTTGTGTTTCAGAGGAGAAATGTTTTCTTTTTCCCAACAAGATTGCCAGAAATACTTTAAGCACAACAAACTGACCCGCTAACCTTTGATGCTCTCCATAGATTGGGTTGTTTTGGAAAGAAGTCAAATGCTGTCTTCTCACGGAAGCTAGAAGTCAACATTTCTTACACATATTCAGAGTCACCTCCTGGCCTTTTCATCAGAAAAAAAGCAGTGAGGGACACCCCCACCCTAGACAAGAAGAAGATGGGAGATAGACGGATCAGGGCACAGAAACAACTCGGGATAACATGGAGCCTTTTGTCAGAGGGGTCTTATTCATATGAAATATAAAGAGGGTGAAATCATCAAGCAGGTCTTGTGTTTACCAAAGACATGGCAAAAAATGCCGTAAGAATTTAGGACTCATTTCTAGGAAGAGGGGAAGGGAGCTCACATTTATGGGTTACTTGCTATGTATCAGGCACTTTATATACCTCATCACATTTAACATCTAGTCTCCTTATTTTCCATATGATGAGAGGTGACAACTTTGGCTTGGCTGCCCTGATGAAATCTTGTTTTCACAAAGCTTCAAAGACTTGCTGGTAACCATCACTGATTGTCCATTTCCTTGCTTGTCTCCTCTGCTACCCTGTTAGCTCTTTTACAGTCTGGACCATGAACCGTTTTCTCTGCGGTATTCAAGAGTTTTGCAGACAGTCTGACACAAAGTATTAACTTAGTAAACATGTGTTGAATGATTGAACAAACAGGAAAACAGTCAGTCTGCCTCAGGACTGGGCTGCCCCAAGTAGTGATGGTATGTTATCCACTTATGGAATTATCCATACAGTGCTTTCTCCTCCAGCAAGTGAATTTGGGTCTGCTGTTAGAGAAAGCCAGATACTAGACTAAATATACTTCCTTACTACAACAACCTATGAGATGGTTATTGTTATTCCCTTTTGTAGATAATGAAACTGAAGCACAGAAAGGTAAAGAAATTTTCCCAAGGTAACTCAATCACTTAATTGAGCCGGGATTCAGTACCCAGATCTATGGGACTCCAGTCTTCCCACAGTCCTCTCCCACACTAAATTCCCAGGAAGGCTTCCATTTTATTTTCCAGCTTCTTGTGATTTCAGCTCATAGAGCCTCTCAAGGAACTGTTTTCCAGGTTGGGGGTGGGGTGTGGGTGACTAGGTGGTGCTGTTTCTGTTCTGTGCAGGAATAAACTCCACTAAAGTCTTTGGAAAATTTACTGCCTTCAGGGAACATAACTCCTCTCTCAGCTACTTAGTTATTATCAGCTTTGATCCAGATACAAGTTCTTTCTGGCATTCTCTGTAGAGTTCTCATTTGCCAAAAGACGTACTTCAGAAATCACATTTTTGGATTCAGAATGTTTTTTCAAATTGCATCACTTTTGCCATCTCCCTCAGCTCCTGACTCCCAAAATGTCATTGGCTTTCCTTTCTACCTCTGCTTTAGGAGTTAAGCGTCTCCAAATTGAATTCTCCTTGTCCACAGCTGACTTCAAGCACCGGCATCCCTTTGGCAGTCTCCTATCCACCACTGCCACCTCAGGAATGTAAGAAACACATAGAATTGTTCTCTAACAATTCCAGCCTCTACTCTTTATTTCCTCGGTCATATAGGAGCTGCTTTCTAAATTTGCTACCTCTGTGACACTTTGTGTTCTCTTTCCGTCTCTCCAGTTCTTCAGTGCCTACTTAATAATTCTGTACATAAAATTCTCTCTGTTGAAATTACTGGTGTGGATTTTGTCTCATGACTGAATACCGACTGATACAGAGAGTCAGCTGCAGGAGATTATGAACCTTTCTATTTTTAATGTAGAGCAGAGCCATCACAGTTACTCAGAGCAATGAAACTTTCTCTCTGGCCCCAAGTTTTATTTTTTCAAATGTTCAGGACAGATTGACTGATATGTGTCAGGAGCCTACTCTTTGATCAATCAGCTTTCGTAAGTGGAAAAGGGCTAGGTAGCTAAAACATGTTTTACTGGGAGCTGGCTCCAGAGAAGGAGGAATTATGAAAAGAATATGTACTATGTAATTCTGACTTTGGGTAATTAAACAAGGACTCTGTTAAAGGACTCTGGATCCTTCTGAATCACAAAAGGAAGCTAACAGTATGCATGCAGATTTAGTATTAATTCTATTATACATATTTTAGTTTTTTAAAAATCAATAATATATGTAAAAACATAATTTAACTCACCATTCTATGGATGTTTTGGTAAACAAGAATATTCCAACTTTGCCAGAGATCAGAATTTAAAATATCTAGTTTCCAGAAGTTTATTCCAGGGCACCTCAAATATGCACTTTTCATTCCTCATCCTAAATGTGCATTTCCTGCTAGGTCGGGAACACTATTTGATCATCTCCTTTTGGCATTTGCCTTGGGCTCGGTAGTTATCTACACGTGTGTGTCTGCCTTCCTGATTAGAACCTGAGCTCCTATAAGCAGAGATGATCTCTTTATTGTCTTTATATTCCTGGGCCTTCACATTATGTCCAACAAATGCTAGGGGCTTAATAATTGTTAAATGAATCAAAAGGAATTTTTTCCCTTTCATGAACAGAATTCTTTACAGGCTAAGATGGTCAATATGAAAAGACAGAGGATAATCATTCAAAATTTTTGACAGTGATGGTTTTTTATGGTTGATAAATGTCTTTCATGGTACTAAATAGCTAGTAGTAGTTGATAATAATGGGTGGTTCCCCATATACCTTGATATTTTGCTCAAAATTGAAAAATTGACCTAAATTCACAAATACCAAATGATGTGTATATCTTGTCTCTCCAATATTATATATTTCCTATGTGCAGGGCATAAGTTTTGTTTTAAATTTATTTTGTATATGTCAAAGTATATAATGGTGTTACACACATGCTGTTGGGTGAATGAATAAATGAGATATATTGCATTTTCATTCTCCTTGATGATGATGATAATAAACAGTCAAAATACTGGAAAATTAGGATATTTCCCCTATTTCTCTGTGTACCATCAGAGTAAATTTGGGTAACCCCTGCAGCTGAGTCCAGTGACATGGAATTTTTTTTTCCTTTTTGTTTTATTAAGTTTATAAAAGTTAACATCCTTGTGAAATTAAACTTGTACATTATTATTAGTCATGTTGTAGGTACACCATTTGACCCATAGTGCCCTCCCCTCACCCCCCTTTCCCCTGGCAACCACCGATCTGTTCTCTTTGTCCATCTGTTAACTACCACCTATGAGTGGAATCATACAGAGTTCATCTTTCTCTGTCTGGCTTATTTCACTCAACATAATACTCTCAAGGTCTATCCATGTTGTTGTGAATGGGACAACTTTGTCCTTTTTTATGGCTGAGTAGTATTCCATTGTATATATATACCACAACTTCTTTATCCAATCATCAGTTGCTGGGCACTTAGGTTGGTTCCATGACTTGGCTATTGTGAATAATGCTGCAATGAAGATAGGGGTGCATGGAGCTTCTGAAATTGCTGATTTCAGGTTCTTAGGATATATACCCAGTAGTGGGATGGCTGGGTCATAAGGTATTTCTATTTTTAACTTTTTGAGAAATCTCCATACTGTTTTCCGTAGTGGCTGCACCAGTTTGCATTCCCACCAACAGTGTATGAGGGTTCCCTTTTCTCCGATGCCTCTCCAACATTTGTCATTCTTGGTTTTGGATATTTTTGCCAATCTAACGGGTGTAAGGTGATATCTTAGTGTAGTTTTGATTTGCATTTCCCTGATGATTAGTGATGATGAGCACCTTTTCATGTGTCTATTGGCCATCCGTATATCTTCTTTGGAGAAATGTCTGTTCATGTCCCCTGACCATTTTGTAATTGGGTTATTTGATTTTTTATTGTTGAGTTGTGTGAGTTCTTTGTATATTATGGAGATTAACCCTTTGTCGGATAAATAACTTGTGAATATTTTTTCCCACTTAGTGGGCTGTTTTTTTGTTTCAATCCTGTTTTCCCTTGTCTTGAAGAAGCTCTTTAGCCTGATGAAGTCCCATTTGTTTATTCTTTCTATTGTTTCCCTCATGTGAGGGGTTATGGTGTCCGAAAAGATTCTTTTGAAGCTATGTCAAAGAGTGTGCTGCCGATATTCTCTTCTAGAAGACTTATTGTTTCAGGCCTAATCTTTAGGTTTTTGACCCATTTTGAGTTTATTTTAGTAAATGGTGAAAAAGAATGGTCGATTTTCATTCTTTTACATGTGGCTGTCCAGTTTTCCCAGACCATTTGTTGAAGAGACTTTCTTTTCTCCAATGTAGGTCCTCTGCTCCTTTGTCGAAGATTAGCTGTCCATAGATGTGTGGTTTTATTTCTGGGCTTTCAATTCTGTTCCATTGATCTGTGCATCTGTTTTTGTACCAGTACCATGCTGTTTTGATCACTGTAGCTTTGTAGTATGTTTTGAAATCGGGGATTGTGATGCCTCCGGCTTTGTTTTTCTTACTCAGGATTGCTTTAGCAGTTTGCGGTCTTTTCTTGCCCCATATGAATTTTAGGATTCTTTGTTCAATTTCTGTAAAGAATGCCCTTGGGATTCTGATTGGGATAGAATTGAATCTGTAGATTGCTTTAGGTAGTATGGACATTTTAACTATGTTTATTCTTCCAATCCATGTGCATGGAATGTCTTTCCGTCTTTTTATGTCGTCGTCAATTTCTTTCAAGAAAGTCTTGTAGTTTTCATTGTATAAATCCTTCACTTCCTTGGTTAAATTTATCCCAAGGTATTTTATTGTTTTCATTGTGATTGTTAATGGGATTGAGTTCTTGAGTTCTTTTTCTGTTAGTTCATTGTTAGCATATAGAAATGCTACTGATTTATGTATGTTGATTTTATACCCTGCAACTTTGCTGTAGTTGTTGATTGTTTCTAATAGTTTTTGTATGGATTCTTTGGGGTTTTCTATATATAAGATCATGTCGTCTGCAAACAGTGAGAGTTTTACATCTTCATTGCCTATTTGGATTCCTTTTATTTCTTTTTCCTGCCAAACAGCTCTGGCCAACACCTCCAGTACTATGTTGAGTAGGAGTGGTGAGAGTGGGCACCCTTGTCTTGTTCCTGTTCTGAGAGGGATGGCTTTCAGTTTTTGTCCGTGGAGTATGATGTTGGCTGTGGGTTTGTCATATATGGCCTTTATTATGTTGAGGTACTTTCCTTCTATACCTATTTTATTGAGGGTTTTTATCATAAATGGATGTTGGATCTTGTCAAATGCTTTCTCTGCATCTGTTGAGATGATCATGTGGTTTTTGTTTCTCATATTGTTAATGTAGGGAATCACGTTGATTGACTTGCGGATGTTGAACCATCCCTGCGTCCCTGGTATAAATCCCACTTGATCATGGTGTATAATCTTTTTGATATATTGTTGTATTCAGTTTGCGAAAATTTTGTTGAGGATTTTTGCATCTATATTCATCCATGATATCAGCCTGTAGTTCTCCTTCTTTGTGTTGTCCTTGTCAGGTTTGGGGATCAGGGTGATGTTGGCTTCATAGAATGTATTAGGGAGTGCTCCATCTTCCTCTATTTTCTGGAACAGTTTGAGAAGGATAGGTATTAAATCTTCTTTGAATGTTTGGTAGAATTCTCCAGAGAAGCCGCCTCGTCCTGGACTCTTATTTTTGGGGAGGTTTTTGATTACTGTTTCTATTTCTTTACTTGTGATTGGTCTATTCAGATTCTCTGTTTCTTCCTGATTCAGTTTGGGGAGGTTGTATGAGTCTAGGAATTTATCCATTTCTTCTAGGTTGTTCAATTTGTTGGCATATAGTTTTTCATAGTATTCTCTTATGATCCTTTGTATTTCTTCGGTATCTGTTGTGATTTCTCCTCTCGCATTTCTAGTTTTATTTATTTGAGACTTCTCTCTTTTTTTTTAGTGAGTCTGGCTAAGGCTTTGTTGATTTTGTGAATTTTTTCAAAGAACCAACTCTTTGTTTCATTGATCCTTTCTACTGTCTTTTTTGTTTCAATATCATTTATTTCTGCTCTAATTCTTATTATTTCCCTCCTTCTACTGACTTTGGGCTTTGTTTGTTGTTCTTTTTCTAATTCCGTTAGGTGTCGTTTGAGGTTGTTTATGTAAGATTTTTCTTGCTTATTGAGGTGAGCCTGTATTGCAATGAATCTTCCTCTTAGGACTGCCTTTGCTGTGTCCCAAATAATTTGTATGGTGTGTTTTCATTTTCATTTGTCTCCTGATAATATTTGATTTCTTCTTTAATTTCTTCAATAATCCATTGTTTGTTCAGTAGCATGTTGTTTAGTCTCCACATTTTTGGCCCTTTCCCAGCTTTATTCTTGTAGTTGATTTCTAGTTTCATAGCATTGTGATCATAAAAGATGCTTGATTTTATTTCAACCCTCTTGAACTTATTGATGCTTGCTTTGTTTCCCAAGATATGGTCTATCCTTGAGAATGTTCCATGCGCGCTTGAGAAGAATGTGTAACCTGCTGTTTTTGGATGAAGTGTCCTATATATATCTATTAGGTCCATCTGATCTAATTTTTCATTTAATTCTATAATTTCCTTGTTGCTTTTCTGTCTGGATGATCTGTCCATTGGTGTTAATGGGGTGTTGAGGTCCCCTACTATTATTGTATTACTGCTGATGTCTCCTTTTAGTTTTGTTAAGAGTTTCTTCACGAATTTTGGTGCTCCTGTGTTAGGTGCGTATATATTTATGACTGTTATGTCATCTTGGTGGAGCGTCCCTTTTATCATTATATACTGCCCCTCTTTGTCTTTCGTTACCTGTTTTGCTTTGAAGTCTCTTTTGTCTGATATAAGTATGGCGACAGCTGCTTTCTTTTGTTCATTATTAGCTTGGAGTATTGTCTTCCACCCCTTCACTCTGAGTCTGTGTTTGTCTTTGGGGCTGAGGTGTGTTTCCTGGAGGCAGCATATTGTTGGATCTTGTTGTTTGATCCATCCTGCCACTCTGTGCCTTTTGATTGGAGAGTTCAATCCATTCACGTTTAGAGTGATTATTGAAATGTGGGGGCCTACTGTTGCAATTTTATCACTTGCTTTCCAGTTCTTTTGCATTTTGTCCTGATGGAGAGCTGTTACTTTGTGTTATTGTCCTTCTGCTTATCTCCTTTGTTCTGGATTTTGTAACCCCTTTCCTTTTTTTGATTTTTCAGGAATGAGTTTCTTCCTGAGCAATTCTTCAAGAGGAGGTTTTGTGGTGATGAACTCCTTTAACTTTTGTTTATCTGGGAAAGTTTTTATTTCTCCATCGTATTTGAAGGATATTTTTGCTGGGTAGAGTATTCTTGGCTACAAGTTTTTATCCTTCAGAGTTTTGAATATTTCATTCCAATCTCTTCTAGCCTGTAAGGTCTTTCCTGAGAAGTCTGCTGATAGCCTTATGGGGTTTCCTTTGTAAGTTATTTTCTTCTGCCTTGCTGCCCTTAATATTTTCTCTTTGTCATTGACTTTTGCTAGTTTCACTACTGTATGTCTTGGGGTTGGTCTTCTTGTGTTAATAAAGTTTGGAGATCTATTGGCTTCTGTGACATGAAGTTCCATCTCTCTTCCCTAGTTTGGAAAGTTCTCAGCTATTATTTCTTTGAACAGGCCTTCTGCCCCCTTCTCCTTCTCTTCTCCCTCTGGTATACCTATAATCCTTATGTTGCATCTCCTAATTGAGTCGGATAATTCTCAGAGAGTTTCTTCATTTCTTTTTAGTCTTAATTCTCTCTCCTCCTCTGCCTGAAGCATGTCTATATTCCTGTCCTCCAAATTGCTAATTCTGTCCTCCATATTATTGACCCTACTGTTCACAGAGTCCAGATTTTTCTTAATCTCCTCCATTGTGTTCTTCATCTCCAGTATTTCTAATTGGTTCTTCTTTATGGTGTCAAGCTCTTTTGTGACATAGCTCCTGAACTCATTGAGTTGTCTATCTGAATTCTCTTTTAGGTCGTTGAGTTTTTTCATAATGGCAGTTTTGAAATCATCGTCATTTAGGTTGTAGATTTCATTGTCTTTGCGATTGTTTTCTGGATGCTTATCATTTTCCTTCTGTTCTGGAGATTTAATATATTTTTTCATACTGCTTTATGGCGTGGATTTGTGCCTCCACATAGAGGCAGAGTTTAGTCGCTGCTTCCACTTGTTGCGACTGGTGTGTGTGGGTGGGCAGCTGTTTAGACTGCCCCAACCAGGAACCTTGTCAGCTGTTACTGACTGGGTCTGAACCCCTCCTCGTAGTCACAGTGGTCCTGTGGGGTCCCTCGTCGGTTGAGGGCGCTATCGCAAGGGGACCTCAGGCTGCTGGTGCCTGCTGCTGCAGCCCACCTAGACACGCTCCCTCCTTGTGGTCTGCAGTGGTGTTGTGGGCGTTCCCCTCAGCCAGGAGCAGGATCACCTATAATCTCCGATTTGTCCCTAACAGAGCGCACCAGATCACACTTGTCCACTATAGGTCCCAGCAGAGCTATGGGTATCTTCTGCAGTCTGTCATTAGCTCACTTAGCTGTTCTGCTTTTGCCCCAGGGCCTTCCCGCCTTGCAATTGCCAGTTGGGACCTCTCCACTAGTGCTGTGCAGAGGCTTTCACTGAGGCTGCTGTAAGAACCTGGATTTCCCCCCTGGGCTATGTAGTCATTTCACAGGAGCTCTACTCTGCCCCTCTTTACTCTCACAGGATCTCTGGGAGCCCCTTGCCTCGTCTGGGACATGGCCAGAGTCTGTAGGCCTGGCGGTGGCTTGTAAGCTCCTGCCTTGTGGGGAATTCTGCTCTAGGGAGCTTCCTGGTGTTCCGAATGCTGTGCGGGGCCTCCCTGCCAATGGCGAGCAGAGGCCCTCCCTGCTGGGGGAATGTGGGACCCTGGAGCAACCCCCCGGGCCGCAGAGCTGGGTGTTGGAGCTCCACCCAGTCCTCAGGCACGTCCACGGGAAGTCCGGGAGCCCCCTGCACCGAGCCCTGCACCGCGGACCGTGAGCCCAGCGGCAGGTTGCAGAATGGAGCCGCCCCAGGGGATCCACCCACCAGGAGCCTCCCTTTTTCCTGGATTCTGGGCGTGGCCTCCCTGCTAATGGCGAGCAGAGGCTTTCCCTGCCGGGGAGGTGTGGGACCCTGAAGCCTTCCCCCGCGCTGCAGAGCCAGATGCTGGAGCTCCAAATGCGTCCCCAAGCACGTCTATGGGAAGTCAGGGTGCCCCCTGTACCGAGCTGTGTGCCAGAGACCGTGAGCTCAGTGGCAGCTTGTGGTCTGGTGCCGTGCTGGGCCTGCCAGGTGCTTCTCTTTGTTCTGGCTTCTGGGAGGGGCCTCCCTGCTAATGGCGAGCAGAGGCCTTACCTGCCAGTGGGTGCGGGGCCCTGGGGATTTCCCCCTGAGCTTATGTGTGATCGCAGGGGGCTTGGGTAGCGGTGTTGTCACCTGTTTCCACCATCGTTCTGCTGGTGAGTGCACACTCCTGCCCTTGGTGCTTGGCGATGCTATGGTGGAGTCCGCTGGAAGAGAGCCTCCTGCAGGAACCAGACTGTCCGGGGGTTGGGGGTCGGGGGTCGGAGAGTTTTCACCTATTTCCACCTCCTCCAGGGGGAAAATTGTCTGTATTCCAATGTGTAGTAGCATGAGACTTTCAGGCGTCTTGAGATGCTATCTGGATATCCTTTGTTAATCGGTGAATGTCCAATTAGTTGTAGATTCGATGGGGGAGAGACAAAGAAGACCTCTCACTCCGCCATCTTGGTCCCGCCCCCCCCCCCAGTGAAATGGAATTTTAAAGTTAACTTCATCAAGATGTTATTAGTTAACAAAATGTCCATACTAGGCTTGTTTTTATAAAATAGGAAATCCAAATGGAGCTGAGGACTGGGGAAATAAGGATGCTTGAGTCCCTTCCTAGATCAGGTCTGTAAGAAATTGATTAGCAAAAATTCATAATTTCAGATTCATGATGTATTAAAAAAAAGAGTCAATCTTTAATAAGCCCACTGTTCAGACAGTAGATAGCACTGCAAAGTAGGAATTCAAATAGTTAAAATAAGTGCTGTGAGCAATGAAGCAAACATAAAAAAGATAATATAATCCCGATTACACTCACCCAGTGGAAAATTTATTCTATTCAGTAAGCCTGGTTTTCAGAAGCTTTTGTTGCATTTGTAACTAAGATGAAGTGGTGTAGCCCACTCTGTGGTGAACGAAGTCAAAATGTTGCAAGAACAGCCTGGGGTAAAGGGGCACATATGTATGGTGAGGGATAAAAATTAGACTGTTGGTGGTGAGCATGATGCAGTCTATACAGAAACTGATAAATAACAATGTACACCTGAAATTACACAATGTCACAAACTATTATGACCTCAATAAAATAATTGAAAAAAATGTTGCAAGAACAGGCTGGCGTGAGGGGTAGGAGGGTGGGGGGTAATCCCCACTGGTTTGGAATGCAAAGCACTCTATTTTTGTTCTTACCATTTAGTTTTGGATATTCCTTAAGTTTTTAGCAGAATTCTCAAATCAAATGGAGAAAATTGATGTAGGAAAATTAAGCATATTGTTGCTCCATTATAAAATACAGATAGATTTACAATGATTCAGTCAGTGTTATTTATATTCTGCTATTATTTATTTCCTTTTGTTAAACTGTTTTCTCTAACATTCTGATTGATGATTACATATCTACATATACAAAAATGCTTGTTTGTAGGATTGAATAAATTACAAAGCTTTTCATATACAGATGTAGAAAAATTTTTGCTACATGAATTGTGTCTATGTTTGACTCTACTAAATATGTATTATTTGATGTTCTTCTAGGAACTTTAGTATGAAATTTTATTCCCTAAAAATTATTTCTTGTATACTTGG
Source organism: Equus quagga (assembly GCF_021613505.1). Classification (NCBI taxonomy): domain Eukaryota; kingdom Metazoa; phylum Chordata; class Mammalia; order Perissodactyla; family Equidae; genus Equus; species Equus quagga. Next base: position 56,385,957 of record NC_060280.1, on the reverse strand, counting down.
AATGATCATTTATGTGATTTCCTATATTAAAAGAACATTTCAAAGTAATTTACCCACGAGCTCTAAATAATTTTTAAAATAGATACAACATATGCATGTTGTAATAAACTATGTATTTAAGTACATTTTAAAATTTATTGACTTTTTATGGAAAGTCCTAATAGGTCTTTTTGTTGATTGGTCCACCAGTCAGTCATCTATGGAGAAAATTTGTAATCTTAAAAGGAAAGCGTTCAGTTTTTCACCATTAAGTACTATGTTAGCTGTGGGTTTTTCCCTAATGTACTTTATCTGGTTGAGAACGTTCTCTATTATTCCTAGTTTGTTGAGTGCTTTACTGTGAAAGAGTGCTGGATTTTGTCAAATGCTTTTTCTGCATTTACTGAGGTGACCATGTTGTTTTTACCCTTTATTCTATTAATATGTTGTGTTGTATCGATCAATTTTCAGGTGCTAAATCAACTGTGCATTCATGAAATAAATTCCACATTGTTATGTTGTATAATCCTTTTTATATGTTGTTGGATTTAGATTGTTATATTTTCTTGAGGATTTTTACATCTATATTCATAAGGGATACGGATTTGTAGTTTTCTTATATTGTCTTTGATTTTTCTATCAAGGTAAACTTACCTCATAGAATGAGTTAAGAAGTGCTACTTCACTTATTTTTTGGAATATTTTATGAAAGATTAGTATAGCTTTTTAAAATGTTTGGCACCAGTGAAGCCATCTGGACCTGAGCTTTTCTTTGTGGGAAGCTTTTCTTTTAGAAAGAAATTTTAAAATTTCATTCAAGGATTAGAATATTGGTCAGATAAAATAAAATCTCCAACTTGTCAAACATAATGTAAAATCTTGTTGCTTTTGCAACATTATATGCAACTATGCATCTTGATTTTTCCTTAAACAATATATCTTGGAGATCCTTCCATATCTGTACATAAGAACTTCCTCACAGTATTTTCAGCTTCATAATATTCCATTATATTGATTCCATTATATTGAAGTCCTATTGGTGACTCTGCGATTGTCTCCAAACTTTTGCCATTATCAGCCATACTGCAAACAATGACTTGTACATAAATCACTTTGCCCATATGCAGTTATAGCAGATACATTCCTGGAAATGGAATTGTTATGTCAAAAGATAACAGCAATTCAAAATTTTGAAGAAATTACCAAATTTCCTCCACAGTGATTGTATGTGGGAAATTTTAAAATTACTTATCCAATCTCTTTATTTGTTGTAGGTCTATTCATATTTTCTGTTTCTTCTTGATTCAATTTTGGTAGTTTGTATCTTTTTAAGAATTTATCCATTTCATTTAAATTATCTAATTTGTTGGCGTGTGGTTCTTCATAGTGTTCCCTTATAATCTTTTTCAATTTTGTAAGATTGATAGTGATGTCCCCTCTTTCATTTCTGATTTTAGTGATTTGAGTCTTCTTTCTTTTTTCTGGTTCAGTCTAACTAAAGGTTTATAAGTTATGTTGATCTTTTCAAAGAGTCACCTTTTGATTTCATTGATTTTTCTGTATTGTTTTTCTACTTTCTAGTTTTTTATTTCTGCTCTAATCGTTATTTTCTTTTTTCTGCGTGCTCTGGGTTTGGTTTGCTCTTCCTTGTCTAGTTTCTTATGGCAGAATGTTAAGTTTTTGATTTGAGATCTTTCTTCTTTTTTAATATAGATATTACAGATACAAATTTCCCTCTAAGAAGTATTTTAACTGAATCCATAAGTTGTAGAATGTTTTGCTTTGTTTTCATTTACCTCAAAGAATTTCTAGTTTCTCTCATGATTTCTCTTTTGATTCCTTGGTTATTTAAGAGTGTGCTGTTTAATTTCCGCATATCTGTGTATTTCTAAGGTTTCCTTCTTTTGGATTTCTAATTTGATTTCATTGTGGTTATAGAATATACCTTGTATAATTTCAGTTTTTTAGAATTTATTGAGGCTTGTTTTATGGCCTCTGTGGTCTGTCTTGGAGAATGTTACCTGCATGCTTGAGAAGAATACGTATTCTGCTGTTACTGAATGGAGTGTTAGATGTATATTTGTTAGGTCTAGTTGTTCCTTTCAAGTTTTACATTTCCTTATTGATCTTATGCCTGGTAGTTCTATCCATTTTTGAAAATGGAGTATTGATGTCTCCAACTATTGTTACTGAATTACTTATTTCTCATTTTAATTCTGTTAGTTTTTACTTCATATCTTTTGGGGCTTTGGTGCTAGATGTGTATATATTTATAATTGTATATCTGTGATGAATTGATCCTTTTATCTTACAAAATGTCCTTTTTAGTAACAATTTTTATCTTAAAGTTTATTTTGTTTGATATTCATCTAGATCCTTGAGCTCTCTTTTGGATAGTAATCTCAGCTTGTGTCTTTGAATGTAAAATGTATCTCTTGTAGACAGAATGAATCCATATGCACTGAATCTACAGATGGGTAGTAGGGACATTTTAACAATATTAATTCTTCCAATCCATGAACACAAGATATCTTTCCATTTGTTTGTGTGTCCTTCAGTTTCTTTCATCAAAGTCTTGTAGTTTTCAGTGTACAGATTTTTCACTTCTATGATTAAATTTATTCCAAAGTATTTTATTTTATTTTTTTTGATGCTATTGTGAATGGATTGTTTTCTTTATTTCTTTTTCAGATATTTTGTTGTCAGTGTGTAGAAACACAACTGGTTTCTGTATGTTGATTTTGTATCCTGCAACTTTACTGAATTTCTTGATTATTTCTGTTTTTGGTGGAGTCTTCAGGATTTTTCTATATATAAGATCATATCATCTGCAAAAAAAGGCAATTTTATTTCTTGCTTTCTGATTTGGATGCCCTTTATTTCTTCTTCTTGCCTGATTGTTCTGGGTAGGACTTCCAGTACTGTGTTGAATAGGAGTGGTGAGAGTGGACACCCTTCTTGATATTAGAGAAAAAGCTTTTAACCTTTCAGCATTGAGTGTGTTAGCTGTGGGCTTGTCCTATATGGCCTTTATTATGTTTAGGTATGTTCCTTCTATACCCAATTTGTTGAGTTTTATCATGAAAAGATATTGTACTTTATCAAATGCTTTTTCTGCATCTATTGAGATGATCATATGATTTTTATCTTTCATTCTATTAATGTCATGAATCACATTTATTTTTTTTTTTTTAAAGATTTTATTTTTTCCTTTTTCTCCCCAAAGCCCCCCGGTACATAGTTGTGTATTCTTCGTTGTGGGTTCCTCTAGTTGTGGCATGTGGGACGCTGCCTCAGCATGGTCCGACGAGCAGTGCCATGTCCGCGCCCAGGATTCGAACCGACGAAACACTGGGCCGCCTGCAGCGGAGCGCGCGAACTTAACCACTCGGCCACGGGGCCAGCCCCATGAATCACATTTATTGATTTGCACATGTTGAACCATCCTTGCATCCCAAGGATAAATCCCACTTCATCATGGTGTGTGACCCTTTTAATGTGCTGTTGAATTTCGTTTGCTAATATTTTGTTGAAAATTTTGGATATATCTTCATCGGGGATATTGGCCTGTAGTTTTCTTTTCCTGTAGTGTCTTTATCTGGCTTTGGTACTTTGGTATCATGGTAATGCCGGCCTCAAGAAATGAGTTTGGGAGTGTTCTCTCCTGTTCAGTTGTTTGGAAGAGTTTGAGAAGAATTGGTGTTTATTCTTTAAATGTTAGGGAAACAAAGTCTTTAACAGTGGGAAGAAACTTGGGATAATCGAATCATTAGAATCAATCTTATAATAGGGCCTGTACTAGTGATTGACCTTGGACTTTGTAGGGGTGGGGTGAGAGTATGGGTCCCAAGGTGGAAGGCACGGGGGAGCCAAAGGGAAATGGTGCAAAGAGATTTTGTGTATATACATTCACTAACCTGACACATTTGTGTAACTGCCTACTCCATATTGTAACAGTTTCTCTTCTTTTTTTCTTAAGTCTGATCCCCACCAACCTTTTATTTTTATCACTGTATGCAGATATTTTCCAATTTTCCCTTCCATATTCACTCTCTACCCTGTCTTTGCCACAGAATGCTTGACCCACAGCAACAGGCTTCCTATTCCTCTTGCTTCAAGATGAATTTGGCTAGTAGGGACAATCGCAGGGGTTGAAACGGGGAAGAGAGTGAGATCAGGATATTTATTCCCCTGGCTTCCTCTCTCCAGGGTCACCTTTGGACATGTTGCTTCCTCCTCAAATGACAAAAGGTCACAGTGACTCCCACATGGCCCTCTCCACACAGTTCTCTTTGTCTCCAGGTTCTAGTTACCCCTTCATTTTTTCATCGTTTCAGGCGTGAGGGTGAATGGAATCATCATTCCATATGATTTCCATGATGACTGATCTAACTTTCTAACTCTCCTCAAATTCTCCAATTTGAGTGTGCCATCTGTTTCCTGCTGGGACCCTGACTGACATAATCGCTATGCTTACCATCTTGCTGTCTTCTTTGCTCTATTATCTGTTCTTTATTTGAAGGAGTAAAGGATGAATGCCTTTCCTTTTCAACAGCATATGTTTTAGTTAGAGTTTTGTTTCGTTTTTAGGTTTCAAGGAGCTGAGACATACTCATGCTACCTTAAGTAATAGGAGTTGACTGCGAGGACATCAACAGAAATAAAGACAGTAATTTCTATCACAAAGTTAGCCTGTACAGAAGAGCCGGTGCTGCACACAGCTAGATCTCAAGGGAACTAGAAGGCAGTTCAGTTTCTTTTAAGTCACAATCCCTTTTCATATTCCTGCAGAGTGTCAAGGACTCCCATGCACATTTTTCTAGATTCTCTCTTGACCTTAACTCTCCTTGGGAGGTCCAGGGGTCATATCTATACCCTTTGAATCCAATTAATTCAAGGCCATATGCTTAGTGGGTAGGTGTTCTGGATCTTGCATCTTGTCTTCGCTTACTGGCTGTGTGCCTTTGGGCAAGTTACTTAATATTTTCTAAGACTTACTTAGTCTACTTGTAAAATGAGAATAATAACCAGTCTTACTTCATTTGATTCTTGGGAAAAATTCAATCTGATAAAGATGGGCTGGGTAAAGAATAATGCTCAGCAAAGGTAAGGTACTGCTACTATCATTTTCATTAGAAGCAAATTGTTTTGGCAATGACTTATGAGAAAATAAATCACTGAACTCCAGTCTGGCTAGCAGCCCAAGGTAATAAGACAAGCCTCTGATGCTTACATGACATGACCAAAGGAGTTTTGTGGACAGGGATTGTGTACAAAGTTGCCTAAATGGGCATAACCAGGGTCAAGATCAACTATCGTTAAGATGTCTTGCAGACTGATTGCAGCACTAGCTACCCAGTGAACACTGGTAAACCTTGTGTCTCAGTTGCTAGTTAGGGCTCATTCACTCCTCCATGAAGCTGGGTTGGGATAGCCTCTCAGCTCTAGGGAGGAGACTCTCTCATCAATCCCTCATGGCAGGGATTCTATGTTCTCTCCTTTAGTGTAGTAACAGTTTTCACTTGGTCTCTCTTATATTCTGGATGTCATAGATTAGCTTCTAGGTCTTCAGTTCTTTATGTCTCAAGTTCAAAGTCTCTCAGAGAAGGATATGATCCATATAGGTGGTCACCATCTTCTCCACTGGGCAGAACTTTTCTATCATCTCACTTCATGGGCTAAAGGACACCTGTGGACTGATTGACTTTGGGTCTGGAGTCTACTCCTTCCTGAAGCAGTAATTGGTAGTTTGAGGGGTGATGTGGTAGTAGCATGATGACATAGCAGAAAGTAGTTGAGAAGGAAACTCTAGGCAGGCGCCCCTTAGAAGGAGCTTTGCAAATAACAGGTAATTCAAAGATTTGGCCCATCCAGTAAAGGGTATAAATTCTACACCCTGAGTGAATTTTATGGCATGTAAATTATACCTGAATAAAGCTGTTTGGTGGGATTGGAGTAGAAAAGACAAATGATACTGAGTAGAGTGTGGTCGTGACTGTTGGGGGCATCATCCAACAACAAATATTTATTGACGTCTACTATATGTCATATATCATACTAGCTATTGAATATAAAATATAAATAGATATATTCTCTGCCCTTCTTGAGATAATACTTGGGATATTAAACCTCTATTTCACTTCTTGGTAGAAGTGCAATATACTTGGCATTGTAGTACAGATTTTGTTTCTCTGGGCATGAGATAAAAAGTCATATTTCTGTGTCTTGTATACTAAGTGCAAAAATATTTATGGAGTGACACAGAGTATGTCAAGGAAAATTATGTTTCAGATCAGGCAAACTTTCCCTCTAGGCTATCACTTCAAATATTGAGTAGAATTATAATTTTGGTGACTTGATATCTAACTGACAATATCAAACTAACTGTACCTATTTTTTCATTTTCTGGATATGTCAAAGAAGTAGTTCTTGCCCTCATAACAATGAAAATGCTTTTAAAGTTGCTTCTGAAAAGGTATACAACTTATAATTCTTTTCATGGTCTTGGAGCAATCTGTTTAATTTACTGTTCTCCATGACATATTTCTTTCTTCTTCTTGTGAATCTGAGTTGAAAATGAGTGAGAGAGTATATAAGGAGTGGCTGTTTCATTTTCCTAAAGGAGCATTTTAGCTACACTGTCAAGCAGAGATGGTCACTATTGCTTTTTCTTTATGCAGGCATGCATAGTTGATACTTTACCATATTTTATATTGCTCCACATTTACTCATTTACCTATTCAACAAACATATTTTTAGCACTTGCTTTGTGTCAAGTTGTGGTCTTGCAGCTGGATATAAAAATGTAAATTTTGGTCCTTTTACAAAAAAACTTACTGTCCAGTGAGTGCTAAACAGTGTCCTGCATACGATCTTCCCTTCAAATTTTGTAAATTTTATAAAATTCCTTGCAAATTATGCCTGTGTGTCATAGTGTTTCATAATAGGGAAATAACAGTTTAATTCACAAAATTAATGAGGGGCCATATCATTCCAGAGTCAAAGAGTATTCCCTCTTCTGGTAAATGTAAATTCCCTCTACCCACTCTGAGTTTATGCTGCTCCAGACTCATCTATTGGCCCACTGTGGTACTTTAGATATAGAATCTCAGGGACAAAAAATATTCAGAGTTAAATTTTGATAGATTATGTCAAATTGACCTCCAAAACTAGTAATAATTTGCACTTTTACCTACAGTGTACAAAACTGCACTTCTCATAAACTTGCCAATCCAGGATATTATCATTTTTGTGTGACATTTTAAGCTGAGCCCAATGTGTAAAACAGATCAAGGCTGAGCTGCCTCAACTGAAACAGGAGCCCAACTGGGGAACGCTCATAGGCCTGTCTAGTTGGCTTCCCCATTCCCTTCCCTGTGGGTTCTTGCTGGCATCTCTGAGGAATCCCAGGACTCCATTAAACATAGTTTAAAAATTATGGTTTTCTAGTTTATCTTTACAGCTGCAATTGGTTAGTTTCTCATGAGTAATAGTGATATATCTTTTCCGGCATTTGAAGCACAGATACTTAGCTTTCAAATTAACAATGTGTTTCTTTTGTTGGTACTCTTTGAGTTATAGTGGTGTTTAAATATTATTTTGAGTTCTCCAGGCACAAAATAAAAGTCATTATGTGCTTACACATTGATTTCAAAAACTAACAACCAAGATCTGAGTAGGATGCCAACATAAAGAGCTTTATTATCTTCAGTGCCACCTCATTACAAATTAGGCCATGTATGTCAAATTAACTGCTTCAGGTCACAAGAGAAACATTTAGCAAATTTCAAGGGTAATATCTCCAAATTTAATACATATGTGTATTCCATTGTGGCCTAAAAGGCTTCCAAAGGACTGAACTAATGTTTATGGAAATATTCATACTTAGGTTGGAAGACTTGTAAATACCAGGACAAACCAGAGAACACAGAGGATTCTAACTACACTGCATTAGTTTAGCCAAGGGTAGCATTTGGACAGATATACCAGTGACAATGGATCTCTTGGATCATGTTTTCCACTTGCTTTTTCCATCAAGGCACATCCTGAAATTGCACTAAGTATGCACTGACTACAAGCCTGGTCTGAAGCATTGTGATATATTTACTAGATATGAACTCTCCTAAAAGATGATGAGTTTCCAGGTCTTCTCAACTTGGAAAAGAAATGGAGCAGAGAAACTCAACAAAGAGGCCACCATCACAGAGCAGTCACGTAACCTTGCTTTCAGACATAAATGATTGCGTCAATGATTATACAGTAGGTAGCCTCCAATGATTCCCACCTCCTGGTATTCATACCCTTGTGTCTTTAAAGAAATCAATCTAATACTGTTTGCTCATGTGATCTGACACAGCTCGGCTAATTCTGAGATAAAATGAACTGCCACCTACACCTCATTTGTCCTCTTACTATTGCTAACTTACCGTCACTAAGGAGAAACCCTGGAGCAGGTAGTTGTTATAAATCTAAATATGTGTCATCTTTATAGCAAATCATTCATTTACATTAAATGCACTTACATACAGGCTTTCCCCACTCTATTTTGTTAGCCAAAAATACCAGTGAGAGTTTTTATAATTATTTTCCATTTTTTTCAAGCAGTTACAATCTTTATGAAATTGAATTTAAATAATTATATCCTTCTGGGATTTATTTTTCAAAAAGCATTTTGTGTCAGGCCAAATTTGCAACGCTTCATTTAACGTTGCTGAAGGAAAGAACAGATACTAAAATATTTTGAGCTGGAGCTTTACATAGACGAAGATAAACTGCAAATACTGATTACTAATTACATTAATATTTTGTACCAAAAAAATCAGGAGGAGTTGCAAATATGACAAGATTCAAAATTTGGCATTAAACTCTCTTGTAGAATTTTAAAAGTTCAAAGCTGAATTTTTTAGCTAGTAAGAGAACCAGCAGGTAAATCCCAATCTGAGTGGCTGCCTCAGGAGTTCTGGGAAAATGGGGGGACCTATTGAGAGCCCTGTTTGCATGAGGGTACACAAAGACGACTGATGGAGGAGCTCTGAAACACCGGGCCTGAGGGTTTTGAAAGAAGTGGTGTGGGGGAAGGAAGACTCAATGCTGCCACCAGTTGTAAACTGCAGAGAGTTGCAGTTCCTAAGCTTCCTCCTGGGACCCTGGACTTGAGTAAGACTTGGTGTCCTTTAAACGTCAGTTACTTCAGTCTTAGCCCTAAATGCTGTAAAATTAAAGGGTCAGGCTACTCTTTTGGAAGACTGGTAAAAGGGACAATTCTCCTTCTTCTATCTGTCTGGGATCTGTGGTTAAAGTGGTTGGCATGGCGAGGTCAGTAGCAACAGTGATGGTGAACTGGGGGGCTGCAACAAGGTCAGGATCTACAGTCTTGCTGGGAGTTGCTGAAACAGGACCTTTGGATGTGTCTGATCTGATACCATGGATAATTCACGACTTTAAAAACAACCTTCTAGCTTGTGTTGTCACCAGGTCTAGCGTGTGATGTCACCAAGCAGTGCCAACAGACACTTGCGCTCCCGTTCCATCCACACTCTAACTCACCTCTGACCCTTACACCAATGTCAATAGACCATCTTTTATTTTTCACCCCATCCCAGTTTCTCAGGGAAGTCACTCAGACCTCCTCAGGATGAGGGAGGGGTTTCTTTTACATATAGTGCTTTATATAAAAAAACTAAAAGTGTATTTGCTTATTTCTTAGAGGCAAGTTAAAATGTGAAAATATGCCTATATCAGGATGGCTTGTCAGAACATCATGTATCTGGAAGTTGCAGCTACTAAGAAAAGGATCTCATGAGTCAGAGTGGAGGGTGCACAGGCAGCAGTATGAAGAAAGCAAAACAGTTCCCCAGGGAGAATGTCAGTTACTGAGATTGTCGCCCTCATTACCCCTCCAGCTCCTCTTCCCTTACCGCCCTCCTCCCTACCCCAAAGCACCACGTGAGGTTCATGTGGCCAATGGAAATGATGCTGGTCTCCTGTGGAGGCTTGGGGTGGGGACCTAAAGTACAAAAGAAGCTAACATTTATTGAACGTTTAATATACGCCAGGTACTGTGCTAGTTGCTATTTGATTTTCACTTAAGCCCCACAAGTTAGACAACATTGACATCGTTTGGAAAGATTAGAAACTGAGGGGAAAGTCTAAATAATTCTATAGTTATTGTTTGAGGCTAGTTTGAACTTAAGTTAATCCAGCTCATGCTATTGTCTCAAAAATTTGAGAAGGAATGCGCCCGTCCCCTTGAGATGTTTGGACATCTTGAAGCTTCAGGAATTACACTCTTGTAGGCTACCTTTTACTTAGTGTGTGAGTGAGTGTGTGTGTGTGTGTGTGTGTGTGTGTTTGCATGCACATGGGTATGTAATAGCTTTGATAAATGGGTGGAGCTCCAGGGTATTATGGAAGGCTGAGTTATTTAATAAAATTGATCATGGCAGATATATGACTAAATCTTTACTGATTTGTAATCTATTCTGGCCAAGCACTGGGAAATAAAATTGATTCTCATTAATTTAATTATCACAGTTGAGAGTGAAATTGGCGACATATTTAGCTGTGGTTCTGAATTCTGCCTTGAGAAAGCCCTACTCTAACTTAGGCATGTTTTCTTGAGGCCTGTTCACGTGGTATTATTTTTCAGTCAAGTGCAGTAAAAGGGTGGCTGTTGGAATTGAAGAGAATAATTATAGTTTGAGGCAGATCCTAGAGATTAGCTGGTTGAATTAAATTTGAAGGTCGATCCCAAAGGAAAATTGGAAGTCTCGCCACTCTTGTCTATGCATGGCAGGGACAAGGACGGCATAAAGGGAGGGGACGTGGGGATGAGGAAACAGCTTCCAAAACCAAATTCTAACGTCTGTCTATTTTGAGCTGTCTCTTTTTCCTATTGAAGACTTTAAGCTTTTCATTAACAATGGTCATCATGCATTTTTCAAGCGTTTTTTTGATAAGGCAAATACATTTTTAAGTTTATCTGTGACTCTCTTGTTTATACTTAAGGCCATGGAAAAATTATTAATCTCCTCCTTTCTTTTTCAAAAGTGTTCCTGTTTGGATGATAAATTATAGCTACTCTGATTATTGAGCACCTGCTATGTGCTAGGCACTGGAGATAGACAAAAATGAGCCAAACTAACATGGCTCCCTATCCTCAAAGAGCATATGTTCTTGTGGAAGGTCCAGCCCCCACTCCAAAAAAAAGTCACTGAAAAAATAAATAAAAGAATTACCAGGTAATATGAAGGAATCAAGCCAGAACCTGATATAATAATTGAGAATGAGGGAACATCTTTAATTACAGTAACTATAAAAAGACCTCCTGAGGAGATGACATTTAGGCCAAGACCTAAGGGATGAAGAGTTAGCCGTGCAAAGTCAGAGGAAGACTATCTCTGGCAGATGCAAAGGCCCTGAGGCTCTAATTCTTTAGCATATTTGAGAAATTGAAAAACTACAGTGAAGATGTTGTTTAGTAGCAAAGAAGAGTGGCATCGGGTGGTAGACAGGGCCCAGGTTGTGCAGGGTCTAGGATTCACTTTGGTAAGAAGCCTGGATCACATTCTAGATGTAATGTGGAGCCACTGAAGATATTTTAAAAGCAATTTTAATTGTTATTTCTAAGCCAAGGTTTTCTCTTTTTAAATTGTATAGCATTTAGTTGTTTGCATTTTCATACAGAGAATTGCAAAAATTAAATGATTCATAATCTTGCTGCCCAGATCACCTAATGATATTTTAATTGAAAAGTTTTGTTTTTATGCATTTAGATACACACACACAAACACACATATATATTCTCTTTCTTACTCTGATGTTCTTGCCTTTTTTCCAAGAGTAGTCATTATTAAACAGTTTCTTGTGTTTCTTTCAAAATTTTATGCAGATACTTAAGCATTTGTATATGTAAAAAACAAATGGGATCATGTTTATATTATGTTCTGTACTTTCTTTTCACTTAATATCAACACTCACAGAATATCTTATAAAAAGTTACGTAATATTCTATTTTATGGATGTATGATCTTTCTTTTTCAACCAATCACCTATGATTGACATTTTTGTAGCTTTTTTTGTTTCGCTTTGTCATAACAAAGAATGCTGCCAAAACATCTTTGATTATAAATTTTAGGATATTTTTGCAAGTGTAATTATTGAGTAACATTATTATGTGTTTTTAAAATTTGAAAGATATTGCTGAACTGTCCTTCCAGAATAATTTCACCAGTTAAAACTGTTCCCTCCAACTACATGAGAAAGCCTGTTTTCTGACACCCTCTGAATACTGGAGGTCATGAAATATTTTAATTCTTCCCACTTAGTAAGTAGAAAATGATGTGTCAATTTATTTTGAATGAATTTCTTTGAATCGTAAATGGGATTGAGTTTCTTTTCTTATGTTTACGTGTTTTCATTTTTGTATCTTTGTGACTCTCTGTTTATATGTTTTAATTACTTTTTAGTGGGTCATTCTTTCATTATTGCTTTATGGGCGTTCCTTGTGAAATGACTGATTTGTAATTAAGGGAAGTATGCCTGACAATATTGTAACAAATATGTTTTCCCAGCTTGACATTTTGCTATCTAGAATTTTGATTTTCAAGTAGTCATATATAGGAAGTTGTTTTATGGAATCTAGATTTTATGTCATGATGAAAAGAACTTTTCCATTCCCAGATTACAAATTATAAATAAATTCAACTATATTTTCATCTGGAGCTATTATTTTGAATGGTTTTAAGCAAGGGGACAACATGGCTTGATCTGTATTTAAAAAGTTCATTTTTGGTGCTGTGGGATATATGGATTTGAGGAAAATATGAGGGGATATGGATAGACTAGTTAGGTGACAGTCAGGTGGAAAGAGATGATGGGGGCTAGCTGACTGTGGTCACAGAGAAACTCCAGGAAAGCAGACAATTGCAAGATGTTTTGGGGAGCGTGTCGACAGGACTTCATTATGTGCTGACGTGGGTACTGCAGGATAGGGAGGGATGAAGTCTGACTCCTAGGGTTTTTACTACTGCAACTGAGTGGATGTCCTATTACTCACTGAAATGAAGGAGGCTGTAGTTGGTGGCAGGGGCATTTTGTGAGAGAAAATCTGGAGTTCTAGTTTAGACATGTGAAGTTTGACACATTTGAAAGACATCCAGTTGTAGCTGTTTACTGTTAGGTAGGTAACTAAACATATTAATCTCGAGCTCAGACGTAAGGTCTGGCTTGGATGGCATTTTAGTCTTGGAGATCAACCAGAGTAAAGTCTGAGATACTGTGACGTTTAGCTCAGGATAAAGGGGAAAGAGTCAACCAAGGAGGCTGAGAAACAATGGCTAGAATGAGAGGAGAAAATCCTGGAGAGATGGTATTGCTGAAGCCAAGAGAGGAGATTCTGTGAGGGAAGGAGACGTCAACTCTACGAAATGCTGGTGAGAGGGCAAGTAATGCGAGGATTGGATTTGGCCCATGGACATCATTGGTGATCTTCATAGGAAAGTCTCAGTGGGGTGGACACCAGGTTTGATGGATTAAATTTGGATGTGAGGACATATTTATTTTGTTATCCCCCATCCTTCAACACTCCCGGCATCATCACAGCACTATCTGCTTTGAATTTACAGGAATAATCTCGTTATGATCATTATCCATGTTTTGTCTTCATTAGAACCCTGGTTCCCTTGTTGCACTCTCATCTGCCATGCTCTCATTCTCCTAATCACCCGTGCATCTCGTATTATGTTCTCTTCTTCTTCCTCCTCAACTCCTGAAATCCTTTCACTGTGCCGTCTGAAAATCACAGTGCACTATTGGCAAACATTTCTGTATCTCAACCATTTCTCTGAAAGCCCCCTTCTCCTTCTTGTTCTAACAGAAAACTGATCTTCCCAGAGGACCTTGCTTTCTCTACAGCCATGCTAAACGGTGGTTGTTTTATTTTCTTCCAGGCCTGTAGATGGAATGGGAGCCCTTTGCTCTCCATTGTTGTTTCAGACCATGCCCACTCTTCTTCTTTTAAAAATTTCCATCTTTGACTCTTATGCCATTAGATTATATTGCCCTCTACTGCTCACTGTTCCCTTCATCTTCACACTCTTGAGATATTTGCCCATCATTATTTTAACTCCTGCCTAATTGGAACTCTCTGATGCAACTCATCATAATTCTTGTTTTTTTCAGTATACTTGATCCTTTTAATACCTGCAGCTAGTTCCTTGAAGTTATCTCCTCCAATGGTCTGGTCCCCCACCTATCTGAGCAGCTCATCCCCATGTGCATACCCTAAATCTTGTTATATCAACACCTGCAACCCCTCCATCATCTCAGTTCCATCCTCTCCTTCCGTCTCACTGCTGTTAGCCCTCCAATTCTAACAATTCATTAGTCCCACTAGGATCACCAATCCATCAGTTGATTTTACCTCCTTTTCATTGATTTTCATCTTCTTGATGTCTTCTTTTCCTTCTTTACCCAACTTACAATTTTATAGTCAATTATTATAATCACTCTCAGATACTGACTCTCTTGACCCTCTCGTTAAATTCATGTCTATGAATGTCCATGAACCCCAAGTATTTCCTTACTGCTGCTTGACACTCTTACTATATTTTCCTTGTATGTTCACTTTCACACTCTCTGGACAATTATTTCAGACGTTTTCTCTCCTTAAACATCCAATGAAGGCTTCTCCAAATACTGTCAGCTTATGAAATTTTTTATTTCACTAAAAATTTGAAGCACCCAGACAAGATGTTACACTGGTGCAACATTTATCCACCTGCCCACACTTGCTCCCACATTTCCCGCTTTCCCCCTTGTTACCATAAATGACCTATCTGTAGTCTTGCTTACAACCATCTTGCCAACTGTTCACTACTCACCTGTTTCACCCCTCTCACCTCTCAAAGATATTGCTCCAGCATCTCCCGTTCTCTCCTACATTATACATTTTTTCTCTTTACTGGAACATTCTCATTAGCATACAAACATAGTGTTACTTCTCCTTTCATAAAAACACAGAAGAAGAAACAAGACAAAAACTCCTCTACAGACCTATTAATTTACAGCCCTTTTCTAGGAACTCTGCACAATAGTTGTTTACTCTCATTATATCCACTGTTTCCAATTATCCTCTCTTTCTCTCTTAAACCAATTCCAATTATGCTTCCACCCCCACTACTTGGCCTACGTTGTTCTTATCAAGGTCGCCAGTAACCTTTATGTTGCTAAATTCGGTAGTCAATTCTCATTCCTCATTTTAATTGAATTTTCATCAGCATTTGGAATTGTTCACTCTCTCCTGCTTCTTATACTTTCTTCATTTGGCCTCCAGGACACTGCACTATCCTGGGTTTTTTTACCTCACAAGTTGTTCCTTTCGAGTCTTTTTTTGCTGAATCCTCCTTTTCTCCTTGACCTCCTAATGTTGGAATATCTCAGGGCTCAGTCCTTTGTCATCTTGTTTTTCTATATGCACTCACTTCTTTGGTGATCTCTTGATGACGATGATTCCCAATTGTATATGTCCGATCCAGATCTCTCTCCTAAACCTTAGACATATGTATCCAACTACTTACATGTCATGCTCACTTAGAGACCTCCAATTCAATGTGTCCAAAGCTGGACTCGTTGTCCTCCCAAACCTGCTCCACCTACAACCGTCCTCATTTCAATTGATGGCAACACTGTTCTTTCACGCAGCTGCTCGACCCAGGCGGAGTTATTCATGATTCTTTTCTTCCTCTCAATCCCCATATCCAATCTCTCAGAAAACCTTTTTTTATTTTCCTGAGAAAGATTCACCCTGAGCTAATATCTGTTGCCAATCTTTCTCTTTTTGCTTGAGGAAGATTTGCCCTGAGCCAACATCGATGCCAGTCTTCCTCTATTTTGTATGTGGGTTGCTGCCACCAATGAGTGGTGTAGAACTGTGCCCAGGAACTGAACCCTGGCCACTGAAGTGGAGCACACCAAATTTAACTGCTAGGCTGCAGGGCTGGCCCCTCTCAGGAATCTTCTTGATTCTACCTTCAAAATTCACTCAGAATCAAACCACGCCTCTCTATCCCTAGTGCTGTTATCATTGTGTTTCTCCAGGTTATTTAAACAGCCTCCCAACAGATCTGCCTCTTTCCATTTTCCCCGACTCTCCCCCCAGTCCATTCTTAACACAGCAGCCAGAGTAGCCCTTTTAAACACTAGTCAGATTATGTCACTCCTCTGCTCAAAACCATGCAGTGACCCTCCCTCCCCTCTTACAATGTCCTCCAAGGCCGTACATGATCTGCATACCCCTTTCTCCCCCGCTTGATTTTTTTTTACCTCCTTTCCTACTTCTTGGACCTTAGCTCACTCTGTTCTAGCCAAATTGACTTCCATGATGTTCCTCAAACTCTCTAGACATGGCTAAATCCCTCACTTTCTTCACATTTTCCTTTGAATGTAGATAAGCCCTACCCAAACAACCCTATTAAAAAGTGACAATCCCTTCACCTTACGAGCCCTCTCATCCGACTCTATATTTTCTCCCACATTACACTTCACACATTCCAACATGCCATGTATAGTTACTTACCTGTTTATCACAACTGCTGTTTATTTTCTCTCTCTTCCTGTTAGAATATACACTTTAAAAGGACAGGGAGCTTAGTTTTGTTCTTTATTGAATCACAAGCACTTAAAATAGTACCTAGCTCATTGTCAGTACTCAATAAATATTTTCAAATGATTGAATAATATTTTTGAATGAATGAGTGAATGAGTTACCAATAACTGGCAGAGTGAGGGTCCCATCCTGGAGGTCAGGTGCTTGAACTCTGTTTAATCAGCCAATTCCACTTCCTTTCAAGGCCTGTATTAGACGAAGAGTAGATGTTGCATGTACAGAGGCAAAGGAAAATGGCTCAGACATTTATTACTCTGTAAGACATGACCAAATGGGCTCACTTATCATCCGTAAAAATCTCTAAAATCTATTAGGCTCTCTAGGGTCTGTTTACTAAAATCAATACTACAAGCCACATTATTAAAGAATTATGATGGCAAAATTGAGTGCTTCAGTGGTTTTGATATACAGCCAAAGATATAGGCAAGCAAAGCCAAAAGAAGACTCACTGCCCCTTTTTAATCTTTATGATTGGTTAGGTATTGTCAGAGAATTTGAGTTCTACCTAAAATATTTTGTTAACTGGAAAGGGAGGAAAATTAACAATATCCAACATTGTGATTAAACTAACCCAAATGGTTCTGGAAGTTTGTGTAGACTAGACAATACTCCTTTCTGCTTCCCTTTAAAGAGGTGATGATGATGATGATGACAATGACATGATAACATTAATAGTGATGAAGGAAAAATTCAGTTTTGCCTTTTAGTTATATATCTAGATAAAATGGAATATTTAAATATTTCTCATATTGCCAAGAGAGGCTGTTTTCTTGCATACTGTCTTTGCAGATTAGACATTGATTTATTATTTTAGAAACAAGTTTGGCAACATTGTAGAAGTAGAAAACTTGTCCAAGTTAATTCCTAAGGTTCTAATCCCTATTCTTCTAACAACGTGGGTGTGTATATCCGTGTGTGATGGAGGATGTGGCATGAGGGTGGGTGGTATTTGTTGAGAACAGAATATACTCGCTACCATCCCTTTTCCAAAATATCTTGTAATCCACTAATTAATATTTAAGAATTCATATGCTCCCCTATTGGTAAAGTTTATATAGTTATTCTCAGCATACTTGCCTGTAATGAGATATTTGCCTAGCTTAAGGACTGGCGTCGGGGAGGGGTCTTTGTTGGGGAAGAGGCATCAAAGCTCCTGTTGGGGACTTAGAACACTTGAGGGAAAGCAAATCTGGAGAGGGCCCTGTAAAAGAGGTCTTTGACAATCACCAAAAGATTAGCTGGTGGTGTTGGGTGGTGCTGGTAATGGGAGGTTCTAGAGTTTTGGATGTGGGAAAGAAAAAAAGAAAAGAAAATGATGAATAGTTTTTGTGTCAATAAAAGTTTTTGTGATTGGACATCCTTTGAGTCCAGAGGGTGATACTGAAAACCATCTGAGACGTTCCACAGGATATCTGTAGGTGTATATTTCAGAGACCATGGGTGATTGTAGTTTTCTTTTTTGGGCATCAGCAGAGCATTGTCAAAAGAAGCAGTTTTCCCTCTATTTTTTACCCTCAGATCTACATAAACCATTTTACCTGTCCTAGTGGCTTTTCCCTTAAAAGAATTTCTCTTTGCTAACATTTTTACTGTTTTTTTCTTCCTGACTTGTGAGTCAAAGAGATCAGATGACCTAACCTAGTAATTTTAAGTTGACCTTCCTTGAAGGCAGTAATTGGAAAGGAAGATGACTTTACTCCCTTTCTCCCTTGGTTTTAAAAAGTTGTTCCTTGTCTTTACCAAAGGTGATTTGGTGCTTTGAGGCTAAAATACAGAATGTGTTTAATATTCATTCCTTTCTTGATGTAGAAATGAAAAAAAGATGCTTCTAATTAATGTTTATGTTGTTATTGTTGTTTGGTTTTCTTTCTCTTTCACCACATATATATAAGTTTTTCTTAAACCTTTGGTCTTACAATGGGATAGCGAGAGGGGATAAATTCTTAGGGTTGGTGTCTGAGTAAGTAAAGGCCAGGGCTTTGTGAATTTGTTGCTTTGCAAACCCCCAAAGCTGAGGCTCATCTTCGAATATTGATAAGGTTGCCCCTGGTTATGACACTTCATTTGAAATATTTTGAGGGTCCTGCTGTGGGTAAAATGAGGTGGAAGACTTGAACTTGAGCAGAACTCTGTCAAATTCTGAAAAGTCTACCATGGTTCTACTTCAGAGCTGAATATATATGCATACAGAATTTTATTGATCCCAGAACTGTGGCCTTTTATTTCCGTCTTAGTTATTCACACAACTGCTTCTTAAATAAGACAGGTTTCAGTTTAAGTTTGAGGATGTTTTAATCTGTTTTACAAAGCATCTTGAAGAAAGGGTGTGTTAGTTAGGGTTCTCCAGAGAAACAGAACCAATAGGATGAGTACGTATATTTACATACATAAAGAGATTTATTATAAAGAATTGGCTCATGAGATTATGGAGGCTGATAAGACCCAAGATCTGAGTTGGCAAGCTGGAGACTCAGTTTCACTGTGAAAGTGGGCAGATCTGAGACACGGGAAGAGTTGAAGAGTTTTATTTCAGGCCCCAAGGCAGGAAAAAACTAATGTCCCAGCTCAAAGGCAGTCAGGCAGGAGGAATTTCCTTTTATTTGGTGGAGGTCAGCCTTTTGTTCTATTCAGGCCTTCAATATACTTCGCTCAGCCAAATTAAATTAAACCAATTTAAATGTTAAACTCATCCCCAAATACCCTCACAGAAACACTCAGAATAATGGTGACCAAATATCTGGGCACCCTGTGGCCTCAGTGAAGTTGACACATAAAATTAACCATTACAAGTCCACCTCTTGTCAATCTGGCACTCATACACACCTCCTTAAGCCATACTTAATCTCTAAATGAAGATGATAGCAAGATCTTAATTCAGCCTAACATGATACAACTATCCTGTGCATAGATGAATGTTATGGACTAAATGTTTGTGTCCCCCTGCAAATTCATATATTGAAGCCCTGACCCCCAGTGTGGCTGTATTTGGAGATGGGGCTTCCAAAGGAGTAAATAAGGTTAAATGAGGTCATAAGGACGGAGTCCTGATCCACTAGGATTATGTCCTTATAAGAAGGGACATTAGAGCATTCTCTTGAGCTTTCTTTCTGTGTGCATATACCAAGGAAAGGCCACGTGAGCATGTAGTGAGAAGGCAGCCATCCACAAGCCAGAAAACAGCCCTCCCAGAAACCCAATATGCCAGAACCTTGATCTTGGACTTCCAGTCTCCAGAACTGTGAGAAAATAAATTTCTGTTGCTTATGCCACCCAGTCTACAGTACTTTGTTATGGCAGCCTGAGCAGTCTGAAAGAAAGGGAAACTTGAGGACAGAGAGTGAATCTAATCTTTAGGCTTCCTGATATCAGGAATTTTTTAAGAGCACATTCATTTCAGGTTTCATGGCACATTATTAAATGAAAATAGTCATTAAAGAACAGCAACGAGGAGTAGAGAAATCCTCTTTGAGCAAGTGTTTTTATCTGCACGTTGAAGAAAATAGTAAGTTATAAAACTTCTTGAATAAATGAGTAAATCATTTAAAATGAATCTTGAGCATTTAGAATGAAAATAATTCATAGAAAAATTTTAAGAGTTGAATTCACATATATATTTCTCACATTACTCAAAATAGAGTTGTGATGGAAACAACCTTAATTGTCTACCAGAAGAAGGGAGTTACATAATTTATGGTTCATATACTTGGTGGGATCTTATGTGATAATCAAATATGATAATTATGCATGCCACTTGGAAAAATGTTTATCATGTATGTCACATGAAAGATATAAAATGTATCCACTATGATTATGCTTACATAAAATTGTGCCTATATATCAACAAGACCTCACTATTTGTTTTACAGTAATTTTATATTAGTAGTACTTTTACAATAATGTTTAAAAGAATTTGTATTTATTTAATGATGAAAGTGCCTCAAAGCTGCCAATATCCATCATGCTATGCAGCCTGTCCTTTATCATCTTCTTACGGGTTGTAGATTCCTCTGTCTTGGTGAGCCAGATGGCCTGCATACATCAGAGGGATCTGAGCTTGACATCCATTTGAGTCACAGTAAATGTATGTTTGGTTAAATATTTTTCTACTTTCTGTAAATCATTCTCATTAAGTACTTTCTTGAAAGAGCACAGCTTTTGTTTTTTCCTCTGCAGAAGCACAAGTTATACTGAAGGAAAGGGAATGAGAATTAAAATGGTTAATGTATCCAGGTAGGAGAAAACTTTGAAAAAGTAAAACTATATTTGGAATCGTGAACCTTATTGTTAAAGGGACAGTAGTCAACTTTAGCAGTAGATTATCACTTCTTAGCAAAAAGTTCCCCCACACTGTCCTTCCACACTCATGCACAGATTGTTTTAGGTGCTTCTAAATGGCTCAATACATTCTTGGAGTTTATTGACTATAATATTTAAAAGGGCTTTAAATGTCTTTTATGGCCTTTCCAGCCCCTTCTCACATGCTGTTTATGATTGTCCCAACTGAGAGGTCACTTGATGCCTGCCAGTGGCTTCAGGCCATCAGTGCCAGGGGTTCTATGAGATGAGGCTTAGGGAAGTGTGCTGGTCTGATTGGAATGGAGCTTGAGTTGGAGAGTTATGGAGGATATGACCAGACAGGTAATACAAGTCCAGACAGGGAATGTGCCAAGGGCACATTAATTTTACAGTCTTTCGTATCTGTTTATGTAACAAAAATTGTTCTGCATGCCTAAAAAGAAAGCTGGAAAGTCCTTGAAGGAAAAGGATGACAATTTTCAGCCTTATAGCTGAGAATTTTCATATTCATAGAACCTATTTGTCATTTTCATAGATTTTTGACCTAATTATTTCTTTGACAAAATTCCCTCCTAAGGAGCATTTTCTTTCAGCTATTCTGACTATTTCCTATCTGACATTAGGGGCTTGGGGAAGGGAACTCCCTGATATTGTGCCTCCTGGACGTCTCAGGTACCACGCCAGGCCCTAACACATTCGTTCAATTGATCTTTCAAAGCATTCAACAAAGATCCCCTAGTGCCCAGTTCCTAGATACTAATCTAGGACTCAGGAGAATAGAGAAAAATCCTACTTTGTGGAGTATAATGGATTTTCATGGATTATGTAGGTAATTTTATTTAATCCTTATAACAGACCTGTGAGATCATTATTATCATCTATATTTTACAGAGGGGAAACCAAGGCTATGCAAGAGTAAGCAACTCCCAGCAAGGCCGTATAATTGGAAGAGCCAGTTTTCAACCCTCAGTCTGCCTGAGTCAGGGGTTAGAGATCTTTCTTGCATTTGGCCTGCATGAGAGTTTTCAGTGACTGAAATGGTGAAGACTTGTATGGATGGCTCCTCCAAAAGTGGCTTGCACAGTAAACAAACATCAGGGAGCTCATGCATCAATTCAACCAATATTTAATAAACTTCTGTTATGTTCCAGGTTCTGTTCTGGAGCTGGGGACACAATAGTGGAGACGGCATACAAGACCAGATTGGAGGCAGGGATGCAAACCATAAACAAATATGTGTTTTGCTATACTATGATACAATATGTGATATAATTTTGGGTAGTGATGAAGGCTATAAAACTCAAGCAAGGTAAAGGGAGGTTCACTGACATGCAGAGGGGGTACTTTTATGTATGGTGCAGACAGAGGACCTCTCTGAAAAGGACATATTTGGGCAGAGACCTGGATGGAGTATGAAATCAGGTTATGAAAATACCTGAGGGAAAAGTGAACCAGGTAGAAGAGATGAAGCTCTGAGATATGAACATACTTCCAATGTTTAAGGACCAGCAAGGAGGCCAGAGTCGCTTGAGTGGAGTGAATAGGGATGCAGGGAGGAGGATAGAGGACAAGGTGAGAGGGGATGGGAAACCAAGATAGGGTTTTAAGCAGAAGAATTATGTCTCTCATTTTTGTTTTTCAAAGGGATACTCTAATAAATGAATTTTTCATCAGGAAACCCTGACCAGCCCTTACTGGATCCTTGCTAGGTAACAGAACCCTTTCCCAAACTACTTCCTAAAATGATTTGGAGATATCAAATCTCAAAAGCTTTTTGAGGGTTTGGTAGAAAGAAACAAGACTAAAGGATTGTACAATGAGGCCTGAGAAGTCAGTTTAAAAACATTAGATTTTTTCCCCAGTTTCATTGAGATATAATGGACATAAAACATTGTGCAAGTTTAAAGGTTGATTTGATACATATGTTGCAAAATGATTAGCATCTTACCATTAACTAACACGACCATCACGTCACATAATTATCATTTCTTTTTTGTGGTGAGAACCTTTAAGATCTACTGTCTTAGTGACTTTCAAGTATCTAATGCAGATGCAGTATGAGTCACAATAGCCACCAGGCTGTACACTAGAGCCCCAAACTCAATCCTCTTATAACTGGAAGTTTATGCCCTTTGACAAACATATCCCTGTTTTTCTCTTCCTCCCAGCCCCTGGTAACCACCACTCTACTCTCTGTTTCTATGAATTTGGCTTTTTTAGATTTCATATATAAGTGATATTTGTACAGAATTTGTCTTTCTCTGTCTGAATTATTTCACTTAGTATAAAGCCCTCCAATTTAATCTATGTTGCTACAAATGGTAGGATTTCGTTTTTTCTCACAGATGGATAATATTCCATTGTATATAATATGTATATATTTATATTTATATATACATCACATCTTCTTTATACATTCATCTTTTGAGGGACACTTAGGTTGTTTCCATAAATGTCTGTGAATAATGCTGCAAAGACATTAGATTTTTATTTCCTAATAAAAGTAGGAGGAGTTTCTACGAGAGCATCTAGCAATCGGCATGGTAGGGAGGCCAGAATTGAATCTGTTGCTTTGCCTGCTGTGCTTAGCCCTATGGTGAGACTCTATGGAGAGGAAGCTTCAGGCAGATGCTACAGAAACTCTCTTAGCAAAGGTATCTATGAAACGTGGGGATATAAGCTGTGCTTCAGCCAGGTATGGACAGTATTGGTGCCTAGCTCTGGAGAACTAGGTGAACACAAGTGTGAACACCTTGAGGGCACTTTCCAGAGGGCTGAGGCATTCCCAAGTCAGCTGCTAGAATTTGCATTATTATTATTGATGTGCTTTCATCTGGAGGCAGACAGGTGGGTGAGAACTGGGAACAATTAAGCATAAGTCAGATGTTTCCTTGATTCTACTTTGCTGTACACTGTAAGACTTGCCTCTTAATAACAGCTCTTTTGCAGGGATTAGAGATGGGCAACGTAACACAGCTACATTGGATGTCTACACCAATTTTAAGAGACATCCTGATCCCAGAAACTTTAAAATGTGGAGGAAATCTGTTTCTTAGAACTAAGGAGATAAGGTATTTATAATATGGTATGTATTATAATATGGTATGCCAAATATAATGGCATATTTCCTGGTATTAACTCAATTGCATCACTTTCCACCAAAAGGCATGGAGTCAAAGAGACATGGGTTTGTGTCTTGGCTCTTCAAGAGCTGTAAGTTACTTAAGGATTTATTTAGTCTCCCTGAACCTCACTTTCCTGTTTAGTAAACTGAGATAATCATAATTAAATGAGCATCGTAAGAGATAGTTCTTGTAAAGCACTTAGCATACTGCATAGCACATAGTAAGAGCTCTATGATATTGTGATTTATAAGAAATATATATTTGGTCCTTGTCCTTGTTTCTGGCACAGAGCTCCTAAAGTCCTCAGAATTTCCTAAGTGATGAGAGCAATAAAGATGTCTCGTGTTGTGTTAATGAGTTGACTTTTGGACCCCACCTAAGGATGGGGGCTGGTGGCCAGGAGAATCAACCCTGTGATTAGAGGGTTGGAATTTTCAGTCTTCCCACCCCAACCACCTCCATGGAGAGGAGAAGGACTGGAGGTCCAATCAATTGCCAGTGGTCAATGATTTAATCAATCACGTTTATGTAATGAAGGCTCCATAAAAATCCAAAAAGACAGGGTTCAGAGAGCTTCCAGGTTGGTGAAAACATGGAGATTTGGGGGAGCGTGGTGCACCTGGAGAGGCCATGGAAGCTATGTCCTCTTTCCCCATGTCCTGCCCAATGCATCTCTTTCATCTAGCTGTTCCTGCGTTAAACCCTTTTATAATAAACCAGTGATCTAGTGAGTAAAATGTTTCACTGAGTTCTGTGAGCTACTCTAGCAAATTAATTGACCCCAAGGAAGGGGTTGTGGAAACCTCTGGTTTATAGCCAGTAGGTCAGAAGCACAGATAAGGCCCTGGACTTGTGACTGACATCTAAAGTCTAAGATGGGGGTAGTCGGAAGCCCCAATCCACAGCCAGTCAGTCAGAAGCACAGGTGACAGCCTGGGCTTGGGACTGGTTTCTGAAGTGGTGGAGGACAGGCTTGTAGGACTGAACCTTTAACCTGTGGAACCTGGTGCTATCTCCCAGTAGGTAGTATGAGCATTGAGTTGAATTCTCCTTGGACTCCCTGCTGGTGTCTGAGAATTGTTTGTCAATGTGTCAGGAACCCTCCTCCTCATATTGGAATTGGTTCAGGAACCCAAAAAAGACTCAAAAATGGTAGTTATTATTATTTTATTTTTGTGCAGTAGAATAGTAACCTTCTACTAAATACCAAATAACAATTTGAAAGGAACATTAACATTTGGAGAAGGATATCTAGGCTGAGGAAGGATCTGTTAACCAAGTCACACAAACAATTGCTAGAAAAGTGGAAATAATTAGCTGTGAACAAAGCAGGAAGTGGAGTGGTAAAGAAAAATGACGTAACTGTTAGCTGCAAAAGTGAAGTGCTATCATGTATATAAAATGGAGAATAGATTTGTTGTGTAAAAATCTAGATTTTAAGAAGATAATCATTCTCATGCATTAAGAACCAGGAATTTTAAAATGTCCAAACTTTCTACATCTTTGCTCAGACAGCTGTTGACTCAGACCTGGTCATCATTGCTTTTTCTGACGGCACATCTGCTTCTCCTTATTGTTGCTCATTCTCAGCGTTGATCTGCGTGGAGAGAGCAATAGTAAGACTTCCTGAAGTCAGTGCCTTAGAAATTTGAAACTGTCGTGAGGTTAGTGTTATTTGATCCTCGGTTGTTTTAGTGGCTTTTGTAAACCTTTATTTTGGGCCCTTGATGCAGTGATAGTACGAGAAGAGCCGGAGTATCTCGTTGAACGGTGGCTGAGGCAAGCTTGGTTTTCCTTCTATCAATCACCATCAGTAGAACCTTAGAAAATTCCCTCTAATCTCTCATACTACAAGCTTCTTATCTGTAGAAAGAAATTAATAAACACAGTGCTGGAATCTCACGTAGAAGAGCTGTTTTCATCTAGGTCTTATCAGTTTGACTCCATGCTTGAATGAGTAGCAGTGAAAGCACACGCCCAAAGTTCATAGTATGAATATGGTGATACCAAGATTACAAGAGTATTTAATGTGGTATTAAGGTAGCAAGCAGTAAATAATAAATAAACTAATAAATAAAATAAGTATTAAAATATAATACTTTAAAGCACTGTTATCATTTGTGACTGTGCACACTGAATCTTATTCTTCAAATGCAAACCGTGGGCCGGGCAGAGCCTAGAGGTGCTCTGTGCAGAGTTCTTATTTAGTATGTCTCTTTAATAAACCTGACCCAAATGTGGCATTGATAAAGTGCTCCATGTGACCTGACAGAAGAGTGCTTAGTTTCTTAACGGTTGTTGTGTATCTCCCTCCATCACATTAATGACTATGTTTAACCAGTAAGTTGGTAAGCAGGTGCTGCATTTCTGTGATGGGAACAGGCGCAGGTTTAAGGAGCTTCCAGAAAAAAAAGGCAAGAGGGGAAGCATTACCAACTTCAGGCCTGGGCCTGCGAAGCTTCGTTGTAACCACTGTACCGTTCCTGAGCTATCGCCTAGTGAGTGTCATTGCTGCAGGCAAGTAGCTAGATCAATCTGTTGTCAGTGTTTGTTGCGTGGTTGATCTGTCACGTTTGTAAGAGCGTAAGGATGCATAATGTGGATGAGGAGCTGAGGGTGCTTTTGTGTGTGCTTGACGGAAGTGTGCGATGTGCTCTCCCTGACTGCAGAAGTGCCAGGCTTAGAATGTTCTTGAGCTACAAAATCGTCTCCTCATTACTGTGTACAGTTAGTTACATGCCATCAGCTTATTGTTTGCTGTAAATAGCCATAGATTTGTCTTCATTTGCATTTTAGAAGGCTGACTCTTTGCCCAACAAAGCATGATTTTTCATAGGAATGTGTGTTGGAGAGAATTGCAGATGCTATCTAAGGAAGATGAGGCAAAACCCTGGCAGGACTCTGGTATTTTTAAACAATGAGTCTTGGTTACAAAGAGTTTTCCTTTCTTTTATTCATTAAGGATCTCTTTTATTCCCTATCTTTGTCAAGCATACCATGTTTTGAAAATTGTCATCTATCAAACAGCATGTACCAAGCAAAATTTCTTCCCATTATAATTAATCACAGGAGCCATAATTCAAAAGCTCTGATCAGCTAATAAAATTATAGTTAAGAAAATAAAAATTATGTTTTAGTCAGGCTTTTGTTTACTTTTTAGAGATATAAAGTACAATTTCCATTAGTTATTTCTGAAAAATAATGAAAAACACTTCGCTGTACAACTTTTATTAGGCCTTCACAGTCCACTAGGGATCTAGGCACCTTAGACTAGCAACTTTGAATTGCTATGTCCTAGCCTCACATAGCTGTTATATTCTTATTATTTAATTATAATTACAATTATAATAATTTTTTTTTTTTTTTTGCTGGGAAAGATTCACCCTGGGTTAAGATCTGTTGCCAACCTTTCTCTATTTTGTATGTGAGCCACTGCCACAGCATGGTCACTGACAGACGAGTGGTGTAGGTCTGCACCCAGGAACTGAACCCAAGTCGCCAAAGCAGAGCACGCTGAACTTAATCACTAGGCCACTGGGACTGTCCCTATAATTATAATTTTTGTACAGAATTTTCTTGCATTATCTTGTGTAAG
Organism: Equus quagga; assembly: GCF_021613505.1. NCBI lineage: Eukaryota > Metazoa > Chordata > Mammalia > Perissodactyla > Equidae > Equus > Equus quagga. Next base: position 56,358,296 of record NC_060280.1, on the reverse strand, counting down.
TCATCAGAATAATTCCTTCAGATAAATATTTTGTTCCCATGATATGAAGAAACTATGAGTCAGATAGCATAAATGACTTATCCAATATCACTTCAGCTCCAAAATTAGGCTCAAATCTCTCTTTGTAAACATTTTGGTCATCTACATTCTAAAAGTTTTGAACAACTCTGCACGTCTTCATGCATTTTTAAGTGGTTATGTAAAATTTTTCATCACAATAGTTTCAAATGTAAAGTTTCCAGTATATTGCAAATATTTCCACTATAACTAGAAAACTCTTACATCAGTCTTTTGAATATATCCAATAGCATACTGTGATCATCATCCAGTTACAAAATCCACAGACAAGTCCTTCTTTAATAATCACAAATTATGCATCATTTGTTTTCCTTAGACTTGTGTTTTCATCCCACTTTCCCCATAGAATGTTACCTTAAAGTTTTTATATTCAAACATATTTTATTAATCATAAAGTTATATTTCTTTGCGACCAAAGTACAGTTGATCCTCATTATTTGCTGAATCTGTATTTGGAAATTCACCTACTCAGTAAAATTTATTTGTAACCCCCAAATCAATGCTCATGGCACTTTCACTGTCATTTGTGGACATGCACAGAGCAGTGAAAAATTTGAGTCACTTGTCGCACATGTTCCCTGTAGAGGTTGAAAAGGTGGCACTCTGCTTTCTTGTTTCAGCTCTCATACTATAAACAAGTGTCTTTTTTGCAGTCTATTTAGTGCCACATTTTTTCACATTGTTGTGCTTTTTTGTTGGTGATTTCCCCAACACTAAGTGCTGTCTAGTATTCCTAGGCACAGGAACACTGATATTCCTTTTGGAGAATATAGATGTGTTAGATAAGCTTCATTCAGGCATGAGTTACAGTGCCGTGGGCCATGAGTTCAATGCTAATGAATCAACAATATATATTAAATAAGGTATTCTTAAACATAAACGCTGTAAAATGAGGTTACATATTGATCAGTTGATGAAGATGTTGACCAGAGGCTCATAGGAACCCAACCCTGTACTTCTCCTGGGAGCAATGGTTCAGTACAATTGTCTTTTGGTATCTGTGGGGAATTGGTTCCAGGATGCCCAATGGATACCCTAATTGATGGATGCTCAAGTCTCTTAGTCAGCCCTCCCTGTCATCAGGTTCCATATCCAGGAATTCAACCAACTGCAGGTGGTAAACATGGTAGGTGATGTGAGGTTGGTTGAACCTGTGAATGTGGAATGCATAGATATGGAGGGCTGTCCTTATTTGCTAATTCAGTGTTCCCAGAAATTTTATAAAACATAACTACCACAAATAATGAGAATTGACTGTACATATATAGTTTTAAAGTATTTGAAAGATACTCTGTAATCAGAAACTCTAAGTGTTGATATAGTTCTTCTGTACTGAGCTAACATTAAATTGTTTTTAATGTGTAATTAATTACTTACTGAATCAGTTTTATAGAGTGGGCAATTAAGTAAGTGAAAACAGAGGAGCATAAAGAGAAAAAGAGAGATGCCATGAGGGAGATAAAAGATTCATACCACTCATTGAGTTTTTACTATGTGCCTGTAAAAGAAAGGAAGAAAAAAACAAATAAGAGAGATGGAGGAAGAGAAAGTGAAAGAATCAGAGGATGAACGAAGAGAGAGCAGTGCAGAAGGTAGGGGAAAGGGGAAAGGAAAAGGGATTTTATTACATATTTCAGGAGAGGTGATAGGCTTAAGGATCACACCTACCTGTAAAATGGAAGTCAGTGGTAACACACACACTCTCAAAGAATACCTAAAATGTGTAAATCAAAAATCTCATTCATCTTTTTAACAAAAGAAACCCTTAGTTAATTTTTATAGCACTATTTAAATACGTCGCATCCGTACAATTCATTTAAAGTATGCAAGTCAACCCTGAAAGAGACTTCATACGCATCAGCCATCAATCCTAACTCCCCCTCCCCCATCCCAGCCCTAAGAAATACTAACCTGCTTTTCCCCCTGTTTTATTGAGATATAATTGACATATAATATTGTATTAGTTTCAGGTGTACAACATAATAATTTGATATATGTATATATTACGAAATGATTACCACAATAAGTTTAAACTTCCATCCATACATAGTTACAAATTGTTTTCTTGTGATGAGAACTTTTAAGATCTACTCTCTTAACAATTTTCAAACAAACAATACAGTATTGTTAAATATAGTCACCATGCTGTACATTACAAACCCAGAATTTACTTATCTTATAATTGGAAGTTTGTACCTTTTGACCACTTTCACCCATTTCCCTCACCCCTGCCTCTATCCTCTGTATCTATGAGTTCATTTTCTTTAGATTCCACATAAAGGTGAGATCATACAGTATTTGTCTTTCTCTTTCTGACTTATTTCTCTTAGAGTACTGCTCTGAAAGTCTCCGTGTTGTCACAAATGGCAAGATTTCCTTCTTTTTTATGGCTAAATAGTAGTCCATTGTGTATATACACATTTTCTTCATCCATTCATCCATTGATAGATACTTAAGTTATTTCCATTTCCTGGCTTTTGTAAACAATGCTGCAGTCATTATGGGGGTGCAGATCTCTCTTTGAGTGGCTTCGTTTCCTTCAGAAAAATACCCAGAAGTGGAATTGCTGGATCATATGGTAGTTCTATTTTTAATTTCTTGAAGAACCTCCATACTGTTTTCCACAGTGGTTCCACCAATTTACATTCACACCAACTGTGAACAAGGGTTCCCTTTTCACCACATCCTCACCAAAACTTATCTCTTGGCTTTTTGAAGACAGCCGTTCTAACAGGTGTGAGGTGGTATTTCATTGTTTTAATTTGCATTTCCCTGATGATTACTGATGTTGAGCACCTTTTCATGTACTAATCTATCTTCTATCTCTATAAATTTGTCTATTCTGAACATCTCATATAAATGCAATCATGCAGTAAGTAATCTTTTGTGACTGACTTCTTCCCCCCATCCTTTATTGAGATTATAATTGACAAATAAAAATTGTTCATATTTAAGGTGTACATATGATCTTTTGATATATATATACACACACTGTGAAATGATTACCACAATCAAGCTAAGTAGCATATCCATCACCTCAAAAAAGATTTTTTTTTGTGATGAGAACACAAGATCAACTCTCCTAGCAAATTTCAAGTATACAATACAGTGTTTATTACTAACTGTAGTTACCATACTGTACATTATCTCTCCAGAACAAATCCTAGTTAATTGATTAATTTATCTATGGAAGTGGTTGTCCAACAGTGTTATTATGGATGAAATTTAGTGATGAGAAATTTACGGGAATTACATCAGTATAGATTTGTCTTCCTTTAAGAAATCCTACCAAGATCAATTAAATGCATTAAGCTGGTAAAATAAGGAGAATCTTTTTATTCCAAAACTTTTCTTTTTTTCAGCAAAGATTTATTAGGTGGGCACCTCTTAAATTAGGGAAGCTTTAGTACATTTATATGTCAACTTATGATGAGTTAGAAATAAAAATAAAACATCTGTGAAAATATATACTAAATATACCATTTAATTCAATATGAAAATGATATCCAACCTACAAAGGAATTGGGTATGATATTTTAAGAACCTATTTTATTGCATCAAGTGAGAGTACCTCTGCTTCTCCCAAATTTTGTCATTTACATTAGCTCCATATTCTTCCTTTTAAAGTTAAATGGTAGCTTATGAAAGGGGTTCTTGGACTATGTGGTGTTATGTCGTATCAATGTTCCAGCAAATCGAGTACAATATTACTTGAAGAATGCTCATAATTCACATTTCATGCTTAAATTTCTCAGCCACCCTGACACAGATCCAAATATAAGTATTTTTGTAAATTACTTGTGTCTAATTCAATCAAATTAAGTTATATGGTCATGTCTGAGCAATTCTCAGTTTGATAATTTTTCATAAGTAGTGATGATATTCAGAATCATACTATGGTTAAGTAAATTAGAAATAAACATCTATTTTGAATTGCATAGAACAAGTTTCATTTAGCATTGAAAGGTCAAACTAAAGACATTTCTAAATGGCACATCCAAAAACTGTAGTGTTTTTATCACCAAAAGTCAGCAAAAAATGCATTTCTCCAGATAATTTTGAATGTAAAAAAAAGATCAAAGAAATAAATTCCAATTTCAGCTTTTAGCTGAATGTCACTGATCAGCATAAATCTTTGCCAAAATGTCTTCCTTAACAGCTTTGTAAACTGTCGTTTGCTTTAAAATTATAATGGTTGTAGAAATGGTAGGACAACATCATTCTGTTCTTTTTGAATGGTTTAACTTTCCCTATCGAGTTCACAAAGATTCCTTTTGAGTTTTCTTGCTTTTGGTTTGCTGAACCAAAGAGGAAAGTTACATGAAGCCTTGTTTTATTTAGTGCTTGTCTTCTGTGAAAACAAGTATAGTGAGAGAAGTGATTTGTTAAAGGAATCCAAAGTAGTTCACGCACACTTTTGAATGTCTCTATTGTATAGCTAAGGAGTAGGAAACCGTTCATTCAGTGGCCGTGTCTTTACCTTAGCCTACTTTCTCTTGGCCTAAACTTAACTAGGACGAATATCATTTATGCCTATAGTTTCAAAAACACAATAGGACAATGAGAGACTTTAGTCACAGTTTCCTAGCCTACCACATGGCGAAGCTAAATTATAAGTAGACACCTAATTTGTGATTTATCACAGCAAGCGGTTACTTGATTTTCTTTTTGCTATTGTTGCTGTTGTTGTGAGGGGGGGAAATGAATTTGTAACAATGTAAACCTTACACACAAACTAGTAATTAAAATATTTTAAAACCACTCTGAAAGAAGTATTTCTTTTTCTTGATGATCTATTTCAGTGGATATATATACTCTTTTCTTGCCAAATAGTGAACTTGAGTTTTTGCATTTACTATGTGGGTATCCTGAATTATTGTACTGGTTGATTATGATCTGCATATATAACATAAAATGGTACTTTTAAAGAGATTTTTTATAGCATTCCATGAGATAAAATACCTCTTCCTAGCCTTTGTTTCTTTCTCCATCTCTTTATCTCCTCCTCCTCTTCATTTTCTTCTTCTACTTTTTCATCTGTTTCCATTTTTACCAGATGACTAATATACTAAGGGTGTTTTTCCATTCCCTATTACCTCCTCCCACTACTGTGCCTGGGGAAGGCTGAGCTAGCCATGCTCAGCTAGAAGTGAAGGAATTTTCTGGGTTGGAAAGATTGTCTACCCAAAGAACTTGGGATCTGGTCTTATAAGCCAAATATTGATAAAAATATAGTTATATTGATAATTATTTATTAATCAACTATTCATTGAGTACTAACTCTGGGCTTAGGTATTAAGTATATAGTAGTTGATAAGATGAACATGAGTTCTTTCCCAATCAAGTTTTTGTAAATGCATAGATAAGTTTCCAGTTGAATAGTTCTGACAAATATATTTACCTGTGTACCTAACACTCAAGTTAAGATAAAAGACATTTCATCACCCAGGAAAGTCTCCTCATGCCCCTTTAGCCCATTTTAAGTCATTTCTCCCTGACCACCCCTTATCCACAGCAACCATTCTGATTTCCATCACTACAGATTAGTTTGGCCTCTTCTTGAATTTCACATAGTAAATGGAATGTGCTTTTTAATGTATGACTTCTTTCACTTAGCATAATATTTTTGAAGTTTATCCATGTTATTGGGTGTATCAATACCCAATTCTTTTTATTGTGAGTAACATTCTACTGTATAAATATACCACACATTGCTTGTGTGTTCTGTGATTGATGGACACTTCAGTTGCTTCCAATATTTGACTATCATGAACAAAGATACTATGAACATTCTTTTATATATCTTTTTGCAGACATACTTTCTTTTCTTTTGAAAGTATATCTAAAAATTGAATTGCTGGGTCCTAGTGTAGCTGTATTTTGAACTTTACAAGAAATAGCCAAATAGCTTTCCAAGATAGTTATGCCATTTTATACTCCCAACATAATATAAGAAGTTTCTAGTTTGTCCACATACTCAATAGAATTTGGTATAGCCAGTCTTAATTTTAGCCATACTGTACTAGTGGGTATAAAGTTGTATTTCATTGTGAGGATGTGCATCTAACCCAATTATTAACAATGCTACTGGAGCCCTGGAGGGCATGGTAGGAAAACTTAGGAGGTCAACAGTGAAAAGAGAAATATTGGAGAGGAAAAACAAAGTAGCATGGAGATGAGACTATATGGTGAGAAGAGATAGATGATCAGATCTTTCATTTTGAGCAGCTGTCTAAGAGAGAGAGGTAAGAGTCATTAGAAGTGCAGGTAGGAGCAGGGAGAGACCTCAGGCATGTGGTGCATTTAGCTGTGTGTAGCCCAACTGATAGTTAGCTTAAACTTTACAAAGCATCTACATAATGGTAGAATGCTTGAACTGTCATGGCCCAGAATCTCTTCTTGGTCTCATTCTTACAATATCTTAAAATGTCTTATCTTAAAATGTTTTTCATACTCTGTTAGAGTAATTAAACCTAGTTATAGAAGACATTTCATTCTGAAGAGTTAAATATATCCTTCACACTTTGCCTTTTACCCAAACTCATGTATAGATGGGATGTTCTGGTTTGAAACCTTCTTCTAATCATAGCTGGAAAAGGGGGCTTTCTCTCAATCTTTCCATAGTAGGATGAACATAATGTCTACTAAAAGGAGAATATAGAATTTATTGCTACCGTAGGTCATCAAAACCTTTTGGTGCACTTTTATTGGTCATAGATATGATGGAGCTAATATATTTAGATCTTGGCATTAAAAAGATCACTCATTGCTGTGGTTACATTTCACGATCTCAAATGTTAAATTCTGCATTTTAAAACTTGCCAACCAGCTTTATAAAAGAATAAACATTTTATACTGAAATAATTTTAGATTTATAGAAAATTTATAAGATAATAGAAAGATCCCACATACCATTCACTCAGATTCCGCTAATGTTAACAACTCATATAACCATTGTGCATTTGTTAAAACTAAGAAATTAACATTGGTACATTACTACTAACTCCCCAGATCTGTGACAACTTCTTAATCTTTTCTTGTTTTTCGTGATCTTTATAGTTTTGAAAAGTCCTGGTAAAATACTTTGTAAAATATCCCTCAATTTGGGTTGTTTGATGCTTTTCATGTGATTAGACTGGGATTATGGTCTTGGTGGACAAATACCACAGAGGTAGAGAACTCTTCTCATCTCATCATATCAGGAATACCTAATATCAACATGATTTATGACTGGTGATGTTGACCTTGATCACTTGGGTAAGTGGTATCTGCCAGGTTTCTCCATTGTGAGGTTACTATGTTTTTCTTTTCATATTCTATTCTTTGGAAGTGGATATTAGGTCAAGTCTATACTCAACACATGTGTGTCTGTGGTGGGAGTGGGGTGAGGAAGGAGATTAAGCTCCATATTTTGGAGGGGGGTGTATCTACATATATTATTTGGAATTTTTATTTAAGGAAGACATATCTTCTCTTTATTTATCTATTCAATAATTTATTTTTATCAGTATGGACTTACGGGTATTTATTGTAGCCTTTGAGTTATAGTCTAATAATATAATAATATATTATTTTTTCTTCAAGTTCTTCCAACTTTGGCCATTGGGAACTCTTTTAGTTTGGCTCCAGTATCCTTTTGACACACATATCCCCTATTTATTTATTTTCCCTTTTAGAGCTTCTTTACTTTCTAGCATTAGAAGATGCTCTAGACTCATCTTGTATTTGCCCTGCACCAGCCCTAGAATCAGCCATTTCTCCAAGGATCCTTAGTATCCTTTATTGGAAAATTGTATTTAGAAACCAACATCTGAGTACTGGATGTGCTTATTTCTACTGGGGTGTAATTACCTCTAGGCCCTCTCCAAGAATAAAGCTGGGAAATATGTGTATATATATTAAAAATGTATACATACCTATCTATAATCTATCTACCTACCTAATGTCAACACTAAGCATGAATTCATATCGATGCCTCTGACTCTAATCAAGTACCCTAGGGTTTATCCCAGACTTCCTCCTTGCTTGTTTGTAATTTCTTTCTTTGATAGTAAGAAACCTAAATCCTATTTATCTAGCATTTATTCACTTTTTTCAATCCTAGTAAACATATTAATTAATTTCAGAATTGTTAACTGATACTTCCATGAGAAAGAAATTTGCTGTTTATTTACAGTTCTTTTTGTCTTTAGTCTTACAGTTTTCAGTCAAAACACCATTTTCCTAAGTTAATTAGAAAAGTTCCTTTTTTTCTCTACCATCTTCAGTGAAGCTATGTCATACATTTGTAATACAAATGAATTAATTATGCCAATCAACTTTTGTATAAAAAGACATTTTTTTCTCTCTGTTGCTATTCTTTTGTTTAGCATTGTAAGTTGTTATGGTATATAGGTACCCTGTATATTTTAAAGAGATTTTAATAGCCAAAGTACAGTTTTCACAGGTAAAGTAGCTGGGGGTAAATTAGAGGACAGACATACAATATTAAAATTCTCTTTGAAATTTAAGTTGTATTATGGAGGGTTTTGTTTTTTCCAACAGAGCAGAATATTTCACAAAGAAATACCTTGGCATGAAGTACAGAATGACGTACCAATATTATGAAAGTCAAAAGATGTGATGGAAAATAACTACCCATGCTAGCTATTGCTCCTACAGTGCTTCTTTTGGTAGACATAGATGCTAGAGACTTGGCAAATCGTTGATAGAGCATCACACTAATTTTTCAAGTGGCTGAATTATATTTTGATGTTTATTTTTTCAAAACAGAATTTATTACTTAATCTCTCCTCCTCCTTCAAGATTTTAATCTGAAAACTCTCTCTACCACAAGTACTTCTACTCATTCTTCAGGCTATTCCTGTGATTATTTGCCATCTTTTATATTTTCTATGCTTCCATATTTGACTATTTTTTTCTTTACGTATTGTCTTGTCACTTTCACCACTTAAAAAAAACCCTTAGACTAAAGATGGAAACAAAACCTTACTTATATACCTAAAGCTATTTCCCACTTTCCTTCAACTATCAATCTAGCTGTTTAAGCCAGATATAGTTTCCTGACCCTGCTTCGGTACTGCATGCTTTACTCCAGAGATGTTTACTAGTATTAAGGTCTTCAAGACATCCATCTCTTTCTTCTCCTTTCATAGTTAATTTTGGGTATCTGAGGGTTTTACTCCATACCAGTTTTTTTTGTTGTTGTTATTGTTGCCCTAATGCCTTTTTCTATGCATCTCTCTATACTGTAAGGCTTTGCTCTTTTCTCGTTCGTCTGCAGACTCTTATCCAGTACATATTCAAACCCCTCTGCTATCCTATAGTATTTGACTGGACACCCAGCACCTTTATTTATTGATTATCATTTGTTGTAGTAGTTGGGGAATATATATATTTTTATTATGTCCATATAGAAACAGAAGCAGAGTATAAAATAGTCTATACCTGATATCTCTATTTCCTCACTTTCACTTTGCTTAACTCATTGCAAACTGGCTTCCAGTCTTTACTAAAACTGCTCTCTCGAAGTTTTCCAAAGACTTCTATTGCTACATGCAATGAATATTGTCCATTTAAAAAAGTTATTATTGGATTGCTCTGACATGTTAACCGTTGAGTCCTTTATTCCTAAAATTCTTTAACATGACATTCTCCCAATTTTTCCTAGTCCTTGTCTAACCTGTCTTTCTCTCTCTCTCTGAGAACTCTCTTTTTTAGATGTTGGTGTTTCTCAAGCAGTTTTTTTTTTGTTTTTATTTTTGCTACATTCTCTCTGGTATCAGTTTCCTATTGCTGATGTAACAAATTACCAGAAACTTAGTGGCTTAAAACAACAACACAGATTCATTTTCTTTCAGCTCTGGAAGTCAGAAGTCCAAAATCAGTTTCATTGGACTAAAGTCTAGGGCTGTCTCAAGGGCTGGTTCCTTCTGGAGGCTCTGAGGGGAGATGCATTTCTTATCTCTTCCAGCTTTTAGAGGCTACCTGTATTCCTTAGCTTGTGGCCTCTTTCTCCATCTTCAAAATATTTTACTCAAATCTCTGATTGCGTCATTTCCTTCTCCTTTAACTCTGATTCCTCCTTCATTCTTCTTGTAAGGACCCTGTGGTTACTACATTGAGTCCACTCAGATAATTCAGAATAATTTCCCCGTCTAAAGTTCCTTAACTTGAATCACATTTGCAAATTCTCTTTTGCCAGTAAGGTAACATATTCATAAATTCCAGGTGTTAGGATGTGGAGATCTTTGGGAGAGCCATTATTCAGCCTACCACATTCTTGTTAATCTCCTTCATTCTTACAGTCTTGATTAAAATCTAAATGCTAATGATTCCCATATCTGCATCTGCTATCCAGTTCTCTCTCCTGAATTCAAGATCCGTTTATCTAACTGCTTGCTAGACATGTTCGTTTGAATCTGTTTCAAATGCAATTATAAGAAATAGACCTTATCGTCTTCACCAGATCATTTCCTCTTCCTGTGTTCTCTATATCCGTTGATAATCTCCAAAATTGAAACAGGGACCATTCTTAAAAACCTCTCTCGCAATTCCCGTATTAAATCAGTCGCTAGATCTGGCTAATATAACATCTATATATTTGTCTAATCTCTTCCCTCTAATGCCTCCTCTTTTGCAGTATTCTCCTGTGCAGAATGAGATGATAGCATGTAATTCTTGTAGGCATTATTACACCAACTTCACAGGTAAATAAAATGAGGCATAGGGAGATCAGGAACTTGTGCAAGCTTACTTAGTGAGAGAATTGGGAATTAAACATGGGGTCGGGCTTCTTCTACCGCTCTGGTTAAATTCCTCCTATCTTTTCTAGGTTACTCAAACAGCCTCCTAATTGCTTTCCTTGGTAACAATTTTAGCTGTTCAAGTCTATTCTTCACATAGTCATTTAATCTTTCTAATATGCAAACGTGACTCCTCAACGGGATACACAAAGCTGTCTGTAGTCTGGGACCTGTCCATCTCTTATTATCAATATTCTACTGAGCCCTGCTTTGACTTCACACTCCAGCAACTCTGAACTGTTGTATTTCTTGGTGCATGTCTGTTGTTTCTCAATTTTGTGCCTTTACTCTGGCTAGCTCACTGCCTAGAATACCCCGCTAACTCTTCTGTCTTCAAAGTTCTATTTATTCTTTAAAACTCAACTTAGACATCTTCATCTCCAAGAAGGCATTTAAACTTCCTTTTTTCTAAGTTTGTCTTAAGTGCTTTTCTCTATCCTGTGTGTATCTCCGTTATTAAAACTACCATTTTTGTATCAGTTTGTGTGTCTGTTTCTCCCAAGTTTTTTTTTTTTTTTTCATTTAGCTCTCCTGCAAGGTCCTTGAAGACAAAGATTATGTTTTAGTCTCCTCTCTCTTCACAAGACCTAGTACAGTGCTTGACATGAAATATTACTCAATAAATGCCTGTTGAATGAAGGAATGAGTTAATGTATATATGTTGCTTTTATTATTTTTCCCAATAAAACCAGAAATGTTTTTTGTGTTTTCTGTGTGGAGCAATTATCTCTAAGTCTTTAGACCATAATCATAGTTGAGGCAATTATCACGCTGAAGAAAAGAAAATGAATTCCATCCTTGATATGAATTCCTGTTTTAATAAAGAATTGCTTTACATAAAATAAATCATGAAATTACTGTTTAATAGAAAGAAGAATGCTTTCATTACCCTTAGGAAAGCATTTTCTATTTTTTCTCTGTTTAATATAAATAAGTTGAAGGTATAATGAAAAGAAAATGTAAAGGACCTTTATTCATACAATTTAAATTCCTCATAACTAATTAATGATAGAAGCAAAATCTTTTCCTGTTTGTATATGTATCCATTCAAGCATGAAAGTACCAATAACTTGTTCCAAGTTGTCGATTTACTCAACAGGAATATGTCTATTTTCTATTTCAGAAACTGGGTACCAATAACTAAGAAAAAAAAAAGGATTGGTTTTCTTTGTGAAAAGAAGGTATAGCTTTGTTTTAGAACCTTGGATCTTGCCACAATCTAATATCCTGTTTTTGATTGCTGTATTCCAATGAATTTGAGTGACAATATAGCTTTGCCAATGCTCATGTTTCCTTAATTGCCAAGTGTATGAGGGGTATTATAATCTGTTTTATAAATTGACGTTATTTTTTAGTGATTAATATTGACTTCCTTTTAAATCTGCCTGGATTGCATAGAAATTATATTATGTCATTTATGTATAATGAGAATAATGTATTGTTTTTGCTAATGGAAAACTACCAACAAAAAGCAAACAGCAAAAAGCAAAGGTGTTCATTTTTGAAATAGAACACCAAATAGAGCAGGGAACAACTGAGAAAGAAATTCTGCTAAAATAATTGGAAATCAAGGACACCGAGAATCTATGACCTCATCAGCCTGGAGACAATTAATTTTATTATGGTTCATTACATAACCTCCTGAAAATACAAGCATAGTGTAAACTAAGAGACATGAAGAAGCAGTGAAAAGAACTACAGATGGAGAACAAGTTGAGTCTTTCCCTTTGGTGGCTTTAATGCTATTTTGCTTTCAAAAATGCTTTCGTTATCTTGTTACAAAAACATTTTGGAAGTAATTAATTGTGATATTTGGATGGGGAATTTTCATTTATACTCTAATCGAATTATTTAAACTACTGTTTGAGGAGCTTTTAAAGTTGCAAATGGCGGCTCCTGCCTTATAAAAATGGCCAGTGTGTATGGGAAATTTTGGGCATGACTCTTGATTTCAAAACCTTTTTAAATTTGTTTTCTCATACGTGAGTAGTGAGCACTCTCAGTCGTGCTGTCTCCGAACAAAGACCCGATTTGTTAAAACGTTCAGTAGTATATGAATCAGTGCTGTCCCCTAAGATGCTCTTCTTCTTGGTGTGCTCAGTTGGTGAACTCGTCTAGCCACTGCTTCAATATCATTCTAGTCTGGTCTTTTCAAATGCATCTCCACTCCTGTTGGCTAATCTTCGTTCTAGGATTGTATTTATTGTGACCACAGGATAGCTCCCCCTGGGTATCTTATAGTCATCTTGACAAATCTCAATATTCACACAGCCATTTCTCTCTCTCTATATTCTCTTTTCTGTCTCTAATACTCTTGCACTTGGCTAACAGTGTTTTCAAATTGTATATTTGTTCCGGCCCGCTAACTGACAAGAAATTCCTGAGAGCCAATCTTTTCAGTTTGTACGGATGAACATTCTTTTTCAGTTGCTGAGACCAAAAGTAGCAAGCTCAAAATCTTTCTCTGATAGAAAAGGGAAATGTATTAAGTTGAACATAAGAACACAAATATATGGTATGAGTCAAGGTGGCATGATTTTTCTTGACCAATCTGGTTTAGAATCCACTTCACTGAGTCAACCAAGTCACTGTTTTAGGACATCAAATGAAGGATTTTTGGGTGTGTTTGTTAAGTATAGGACACACCACCGATCCTAACACAGAAGTGAAACTTACTGGGTCTCTTGGAGGTTCCTTTTTTTTTTTTTTTTGAGGAAGACTAGCCCTGAGCTAACATCTGCTGCCAACCCTCCCCTTTTTGCTGAAGAAGACTGGCCCTAAGCTAACATCCGTACCCATCTTCCTCTACTTTATATGTGGGACACCTACCACATCATGGCTTGCCAAGCGGTGCCGTGTCCGCACCCGGGATCTGAACCGGCGAACCCCAGGCTGCCAAAGTGGAACGTGTGCACTTAACTGCTGTGACACCAGGCTGGCCCATGGAGGTTCTATTTTTCAAAAAACATAGTTTCTGTAGAGGGTAACTTTTCCTCTCATTGGTTTATTAATGACTGATGTGTTTTGAAAATTGGCCATTTTAGATAATAGGGAGCTAAAATGGGGAGGTGATGTACTTTATTGACTTGGATTACATTCTTGGACAATATCATAGGCAGATAATATATAACAGGTATGCCCCAGTTTTGAATAATATAGAAAATGGTTGTGTGTGTGTGTGTGTGTATGTGTGTATGTGCATACACGCATATGTGTGCATATGGAGAGGTTAAGATCATGAAGAGGTCACATATCTTAGTGTTAATGGTATGCAACTGATTTCCTGAACAACTGAGCAGTCTTCCCTGTTGGCTTATGTTCTAGGAAATAATGGACTGTATGGATGAATGGGTAGCTTTTCTTCATCTGTACAACACTCTTTTCACGTCACATCCCAGGTCAAAAAGTTAAAATGATTTTTTTTCAATGGCTGCCAGAGAAAGTCCATAGTAAGGCCTTTCCCAAACTGTTTATTTTTATTTTTTTCCTATCTTTTTTGTGAGGAAGACTGGCCCTGAGCTGAGATCTGTTGCTAATCTTCCTCTTTTTCCTTGAGGAAGATGGTCCCTGAGCTAGCATCTGTGCAAATCTCCCTCTACTTTGCATGTGGGATGCTGTCACAGCATGGCTTGATGAGTGGTGTGTAGGTCTTTGATTGGATCCAAACCTGTCAACCCCAGGTCACTGAAGCAGTGTGCGTGAACTTAATGACTATGCCACCAAGCTGGCCCCCCAAACTGTTTTCGTTTTAAATTCTATTTCTCACCATTCCTAAATATGCATTCTCTGATCCAGTTTCGATGGCATACCCAGCATTTCCAAACACAATGTACTTTCTCTCTTCTCCAATACACTCACTTCCATCTACTCAAATTTTGTCCATTTTTCAAAGGCCAATTCAAGTCCCACTCCATTCATAAGTAAATATCTAGGGTTCATCTTTATTTTTCTTAAAATGTTATTATACTTATTTTCCAAATGACATCCGATCTGGTACTATTTTTAATTTCATTTTACTTTTTTATTCTTTTTTTTTTTTTTGCAAGGAAGATTGTCACTGAGCTAACATCTGTGCCAATCTTCCTCTTTTATGTGGGATGGTGCCACAGAGTGGCTTGATGAGCTGTGCTATGTCTATGCCCAGGATCCGGGCCTGTGAACCCTGGAGTGCCAAGGGAGTGCACGAACTTAACCACTGTGCCACCAGGCCGGCCCCTGATCTGGTACTATTTTGTATGGCCATTTAAGTTTTGATATTATTTAACCTTTCCTATGCTTATTAGAGTGTACATTCTCCAAGGCAGGGACCATATCTTATCTTTATAATGTTCACTGTGCTATGCTGTCCACTAAACTTTCAGTTACTCAAATACTTGTTGAGATGAATGGATACGGATGAATTAACTTTGCCGTGATGGGTATGTGTAACTGGATTAATGCAAACCTGTTCTTACTACCTAAGAAAGCAGCTCAAATGATACTCTCTACAAATAATAAGTTAGAATTTTTTTCCCTCCCCAAGGCATAGTCTTTCTTAGTGAGAACTTTCTACAATAGAACTATGAAATGAGATTTTCCAGGGCTAAGAGCTCTGCCTGTGATTAACTATGTGCCATTGGACCATGGACAGGTCCCTCAATCTTTGGATGCTTTCGTTTCTCTATCAACAAATGCAATAAAGTGCCTTTTTCCCCTTGCTCGAAGTAGAAATTATCGGGAATAATGAGCCCTACTCTTGCCTCTCCTGTTCTTTTCAAACAAAGAATAGTCACCAAGGTTTCAGGGTCAGTTTTAAAGAAGAATCTTTAAAAAACATTTCATGAGATAATATTGTTTTGCTAAGCTGTCAACATATAGAGTCTTTGGTAAACAGATGCTATTTATAAGAAATATCAAAAGCAATATTTTATGTGTCTTTCCAATTATTTTGTTTTTTATTATGTATTCAAAGCTTAGTTGATAGACAGTTAATGAGTTGAAACATTATAAATTTTTGAATTATAGAATAATGCACTACACATAAATCACACTTTAGGTAATATTCTGCACACAGATTTATTATAGCAGAAGATGACATTAAGATGCAAAATTTTTATTTTACATTTGTAAGCTGTTATTGTCTATTTACTTTTTTAGAATCTGTAATAAAGATAAAAGACGAGCTTTTCTGAGAACTTGGGAAGGGCTGAGCAACAGGGTTGCAGTTCCCCAACTAGGTGCCAATGGGTCTGGGGATGCTGTAGTGAATGCACAGGGGTGTGGAGGGATAATTAAAAAATTTGAAGTAAACACAATGATACTCAGCATCTGTTGAAAACTGAGCAATCTATTAGCTTAAAGCAGTTTATAGTTTTAACATTGGATTGAGCTACATTATGTTAATCACTTCACACATTCGTGAAGGTGAACTTTTGGAAGTTATTAACGATAAAAAGTAAGAACCATGGGAAAATCAATGTGGAATAGAAGAGTGGCAATGTCTACTCTCACCCCCCAGGTTTGAGAAGCTGTGCAGTGGCCAATTTTATTAATTAATTAGAATAATTAATTAAATAGTTACAATTATTTGAGAATGAAATAAAGTATTACTTTTTCCTACTTTACGTATATTGTATTTTCAAATGCTATTAAGTTGTTGGGATATAAATGCTTAGTAAATTGTTTGGGCACAACTATATTATAAATTGAATTGTTAGGTAGTTCTTTTGGTGTAGGGTGCTGTTAAAAATTACTTAGAAAACCTGAAAACCAGAACATTTGGGAATTTTCTTCCCTGAGATAGAAGTGCAAAGACTACTGGATTGAGCAGGCGTAGGTCCGGTTTATGTCTGCATAAGCTGGAGGGAAACACAGAGTCACTCATGGAGTCTTGGCGCAGAGAACTTGGGCTTTGGAATGAGCGTCTACACAGGTACATGCCTCTCACCTGGAAACAAGGATTCAGCTAGTAATGTGGCCCTATTAAGACCCCATGTGAATTAGAGAAATGAAATGTTATTATTTTAGTTCCCTGTGCTGGTACAGATGCCTGTCCATTTTTGTACACCAAAGAGGAATTAAGGCTCGTTTTGCTCACTGTAAGGAGAACTGATAGAAAAGAGTAAACATATGCTTTATTTTACAAATTTCACATCTTTCGGTAGAGAAATGTTTTAGCATTATTTTAACACTAACTTGTTTTTTAGGCTCGAATTAATCTATTCATTGCTCTTGTCACTCATTTCAATATCCACCTTGAAATATTTTCCAGAAATGATTATAGCATGAGTATAAATTGTGATTCGTTTCTTAATTTCTTAAACAGAAATTTTTCCTATTATTTTAAGGGATCTAAGTACATTGCTTTTTAATCATTATTAGTAACATTTTGCTAATGTTTATTTTATATCATGACAAGGGCACAACATTTCATTCTTAACATTTAATACTTTTAAGAATTCTAGTATTTATATTAAAGTTGGATTTAAAAAAATAAATTCATTATTTAAAAATAATGATTAAATAAGATTGCATATTCATGACAAATTGGACATATTTAAGTAAATGTCTATTAAGATTAACAAGGTTATATCAAGACACTCATAGATAATTCATACTTATTATTGTTAGCTGTCAAGCTTAATAAGTTGCAGACAGGAGGATATGATTCCTTTCTATAATATAATAAAGCAGACAGAAGAATTAGGTTATGAAAAGACAGAGAGATGGTGAACCTCTAACCAAATACAATTGAGTTGAAATTTTTCTCTTTTATCCATTTAATTCTGTGAGCCATGTTCATGGCAGCTTTGTATAGAGAGAAGATCTTAGGCAGTTAAAGAAGGGATTTGCAGGAGAACTGCATTCTCAGAATAGATAAGACAGGGAGGAAAAAGAGAAGCTGATCTTAGGATGTGTGAGGGGAAATTTTTCTAGGCATAAGATATGTCTGAAAAGAAAATGAGTAACTCCACAAATACAAAAATGAATAAATATTGGGAACTGATGATACCCTAGAGATTTTACCCAACACTTTTAATTTAGAGGTGAGGGGTCTGTGTCCAGAGAGATTAAGCAACTTGCTTTTGGTCACATGACTGCTTATTGGCAGAGAAGCTACTAGAAAGTAGAGCTTCTGCACAGATCAGTGCTTTTCATGACATTGTGTTCCAGGGAATAATTCCAACATGTTAATTGTGTATGCAATGTCTATTTATAATGCAATAAACCACTCACATTGTGATTTTAATTCATCAGATTTGTTTTTCTCTGTTTTTAGGACATTTGAGGACAATTACAAGAGGCAAGCAGGAAATGTGTTTCAATGGAAATAGCATGAGCTTAGGAGTGAGGACTGGAATTCTGACTAATATCAGCTCCATGACCTTGGGGAAGATATTTAAAATCTCTGGGCAAGAATTTTTATATCTGTAAAATTGGGAAAATGTATCCTATTGTGGCATTGTAAAGATTAAATAAAGCAACAAGTAAACAGACTGGTCCATTGTGGGTTCTCAGTAAATGTTCATTCACCTTTACTTACATAGATTTAGAAGGCAAAGGTTTGGAAATAATTTGGAAGGCAAAAGATTTGGGTACAAGGTGGAAAGAAATATTTAAGAAAGTGATTAAAGACTACAATGGACACAATTCAATCACTTATTGACAAAATATTGCTCTTATTAGACATATAAGGACAATAAAAACATCTAGAGAAAGGCACAATAATTTCCAATATAGTCTACATTTAGTGTCTGAAAAAGAAACCCATCTTAAAGTGTTTAGAGAGCTAATGATGCTGAGGACAAAATGGCTGGGAATTGTAGGAAGCATCGACTTTAGGGTCTCTCTTCAGAGGAGGATGGATTTCTGCAGCACGTGGTCAAGAGGGCAAAGCCACTTAAGGAAGAGAGTGTTGTCTGCCAGAGGCACCGATTATTTTCTCTTTTTCTTGCTTTCTTGGATATGGTGGCATCAAAATGAGACAGTCATCCCACTCATAACTTCTAAGTATCTTTCTGGTACAAATTCTACTAAGTGTTGCATTGACTTTATTGTTTTTCTTTATTTCCTCCCTGCTCCTGGCTCCCTTCTTCTTGTTTCGCGCAACAAGTACCCTCTCCCTTCAGAATGGTTTTGTGCTGAAGTATAACAGTAAGGTGGTGGGTTGCATTGTCTTCTCTGTGTCCCTTTATATATGAATAAAGCAGTTGGTTCTTCTCATTTTGATATTATTTTTAATATTTAGTTTTACTTACAAAATTATGCAAGATTATGAAGCACAGTCTCTCCACTATTATTTGTTCACAATATTTCACTGAGAAAGTATGTTCATCCTCTTTTAAAAAAGAGTATGGGAAAGAGAGAGGTGTAGACAGATCTCATTCAAGGAACATGGACAAGGGTGAAATTGCAGGTGAGGAGTGTGTGTGTGTGTGTGTGTGTGTGTGTAATTTTCTAGGTTAGGGATCTAGAAAAATTTGCCCTAGTTAAGAATTCACCAGCTACTACATTTCTTCGGAGCACTTGCTTTAATGTTATGTGCACAGTTCTTGTGAGTTGCCAGATTTATGTAAAGATTAAGTACAGGGAGAGATTTCCTCGGTCTTCTGATATCAGGCAAGAGCTCTGCTCCAGGGAATGCTTAGGCAGATGTTACAGGTTTTCTTGCTGGAGACTTAGATGGATGAAAAGAAATTAGGAAAGAGTTTGGAGCAAAGAATTTGGGGAGTGAGAACTGACTGTACTTTTTATTTGAATTTGACAGAGGTGATTTTTCTTGAACTACTTCCCCAGGAAGGACGAAAATCAAATTAAATGAGGCAGGGTAAGTGAAAGGAGTTTATAAATAGCAATGCTGTATATGAAGGTAAGGCATGTACAACAATAGCTGTTTTATGTTTAAAGGGGAAATAATCACTATCTTAGTTAAGGTGGAGAATCTGCTTTCTTAAGGAGTCCTTCCCGACTCTTGATCAACCTGAAGTGAGCCCTCAGGTGCCCTCACCGACTTCACAAACAAACCAGTACCTTCCTGCCTATCCCTTTTCCAACAGGGACCTGGCTTTCAGGAGTTTATTGAAACACAACACATCCAGCGAGGTTGGATTTGCTGGCATGAGTCTTTGCAAGTTTCTTTTTCTAAAATCAGAACACAAACTCTTCATTTTCAGTGGACTACTCTTTCCTAAAGTGTTTGTGTTCCTTTTAGTAGCTCTAAGGCTTTTAGAAATTTTTTATGGAGAGTAAGTTATTTAAACCTATTGGGTTCTTTTAAAAATGTTAATTCAAATAGTATAGAACACAGCACTCTTCATACCGAGGGCTCTTGAATCCTGCTCCTGAAGAGAAACATAAAGGAAACCTTTGAAAGTAATACAGATGATGTACTGTCAATAGCTAGGCCTCCATTTGTTTATAGTTTAAAAATCAGTGGGAAAATCATGATCAAAGACAGGCTAATTCATACAGAAAATTGTAAGACCACTTCATCTGGCCAGATTCTGTAAAAAGTCTTTGATTCAAATGGTTCACACAAAGGAAAAATGTCCTGTAGGTTTAGAATTCCTTCTGGCAATAAACTTCCAGTGTAAACAGGAAGACTCTGGGGCCTCTTGTCAGTTTTAGAAACAAATGATACTCATTGCTTTGCACTCAGTCATTTTGACTTTCAGACAAGATCTGGAATGATTAGTAAAAGTTATGGTTTTAAATTCAATGGCAAAGGTTATTTACCATTACCATACTAGAATTTGTGTGTGTGTGTGTGTGCAACAGGGGTTTATTAAAAGAATGTGAAGCGCATACGCTTTAGCATCCTTAAGAGAAGTTCCAAAATTGTATGTCTCTAAAGAACTTGACAATGACATCACCATTACTAAAGACAAGAACTAAGAACTCCAGTATGCCAGGAGTGGTAATGCATAGCAAAAATATTGATCAGTTTCCCCAAAGTTGGAATAATTTTCAAAGGAACCATCCATGTATTTCAGACAAAAAAGGACAGTGAAACTTTTTAGCAAAATTGATGACTACTTTTTACGATAAAAAGTATAATTTGTGTCTAATCCCCAGTGGAAACAAATGCACATAGAATTAAGTGAAGTAATGGGGAAATCAACAGTAGATACACCACACAATCAAAATAATCATAATAATTAATATTATTATTTTAAAAGGGAGGCCTGAATTTCCTCTGCTAAGAGAAGAAACTATGCAGTTAGCAACTTACTCAGCAGGTTGAGAAAGAATATACTTTTAAAGGAGAGCATGTGAGTGAGAGTACACAGTTTGCATGTCGTTAGTGCCCATTTAAAATCTGAGAATCAGGAGTGTCTCTGTATCAATTTGAGTAGATTTTTTTCCACAATATAAAAGGAAACTTCAAATAGCGTTTATATTTGTCTGGGTCCTCATAAATAACTGGGAAAACTTAGAGTTAAAGCAAATTGGGGTTGGGGTACAGCAAAGGTTTTTTGTTGTTTTTAAAATATACACAATCCACAAACGTATATGCCTTCGCCTTGGAAGGATCAGTCCTTTAAAACAAACGCTTTGGCTTCTGTGGCCCTGGGGAGCTAAAGCCAGAGTCCCTGAACTTTTCTTTCCGGGGAAGGGGAAAGTGTGGGGGTTGCTCATCGGCTTTGCTGCCGCGGGAAGCGCAGCCTGGGACCTGTCTTCTGGGACACTCTTATTTGCCCCTCCTTCCCATCCCTTGCCCTCATGTGAGAACAAGTCCCAGGCTTTTCTGGAGCTAAGGCAAGCGCAATGGGGCCGGGCGCTGAGAGCGGCTGCTGGTTTGCCATGAGGCAAGCTTTGGCACGAAGCAGCTCCACCGCAAACTCTAGGCAAGAGATGAGCTCGCGCTGTGGCGAGTCTGTTCTTGGGCTTTGGAAGAAAGCCTTTCTTCACCACTCCCCTTAGCTTTCCGAGCGGAATTTGCAGCCAAGTGCGAACAGATCGCATATCTGGCGTAAAGAGGCGGGAGAAGGAAGGACATGGGATCACTCCCCAGTCTTCCCCCAGCCGGGTCCTAGGTAGTGGAGTCTGCAGAGGAACTGTCTCCCAGTTCGCGACGCCCGCAAACGCGGCTGCAGGTGGCCGGCGGAGCTGTCCAGCACTAGTGCGGAGCCAGGAGCCCTGCGCGCCCAGCCCGGCTGCCGCTCAGCAACAGGGCTCTCGCCCGAGCAGACGCTGTCCTCATTCACTGTCGCCCGGCTCGGGGCTCGCTCGGATCCCACGCGGCCTCGAGTGAGGCGGAGAACGCTCGTCCCCAAGAGCAGCTCCTGCAGGATGGGTGCCAACATGTTGCCCCTTCCCTTCCTTTCTAAGCGTCTCCTCTGGAATGGACGGGCTGGGCCGCTCGACCTTAACCCTGCGCCTCGGAACTTAATAAATAAACTCGGAGGAAGGCGGGCAAAGGACAAATATGGTCCCTAATCCCCCACTTCAAGCTCTCAGGCTTCCCCTTTAGAGGAGGCTCCAAAGGGAGGTCTTCCGCCCCTGGCCCCGCGCCCCTCTCCCTTCCGGCACCCGCCGGTGCTGCCTCTCCCGCGGACGAGGGGTAGGGCGTTTGGGGTTGGGGCCCTTTGGGCTGATCCGAGCTACGGTGCCCTCCTCCTCCTCGGTGGGAGTGGGGAGGGCGGGTAGAGGACGGCAACGAAGTGTCCTCGTTGCTCCTGAAACGTGGCGACAGGCGAGGCAGAGACTCCCAATGAGTATGATGGTGACACGTGATACCGGCGGAGGGAGAGCATGGGGGGGTGGGGGATAAAGGGAGAAGGAGGGAGGCGGGCAGCCGGGGGAGAGAGGCGGGAGGGGAGGGACGGGGGGAGAGCGGGAAGGGGGCCGAGAGAGGCGCGCGGGCGGCAGAAGCCGCTGCCTCCCCGAGCGCACGGGCCGCAGCCTCGCGCCCGGCCGCCCGCGCTCGCACACTCGCAGCCGCCCCGCGAGCGGGAGCGCGGCGCACGGCGATGCGCCGAGGCGGGCGCTGAGCGGCGCCGCGCGAGCAGCAGCAGAGGCGGCGGCGGCCCCCAGCCCAGCCCGGCGCCACCGCCGAGCCCGGGCCCCAAGGTGCCGCGAAGCCCCAAGTTCCCGCCATGAGCAGCCGGCGCCGGGGGCTCCGCGGCTCCGGGGACTCCCTCCCGGCCGAGGGCGACCGCAGCGCCCCGCGGCCCCGACGCGCCTAACGCCGCCGCTCGCCGGTCCCGCCGCCGCCGCC